>NW_007252451.1:597313-619658 GCF_000164805.1 Carlito syrichta | reverse complement strand
TACTTTTTCCCAGTCTGTAGGCTGTCTCCCTGCTCTCTTGATGGTTTCTTTGGCTTTGCAGAAGCTTGTCCATTTAATAAGGTCCCATTTGTCTATCTTCTCTCTTATGACCTGTAGGCTTTGGGTTTTGTACAGGAATTGGATGACAGTTCTGATTTCCATGAGAGTATTTCCTTCCTTTTCTAAGGTTCTTATGGTTTGAGGTTTTACATTTAGGTCTCTGATCCATTTGGAGTTAACCTTTGTGCATGGGGATAGATAGGGGTCCTGTTTCAATCTTCTGCATGTGGTCAGCCAGTTTTTCCAGCACCATTTACTGAATAGGTTCTCCTCTCCCCAGTAGTAGGTGGTGGGGGCTTTGTCGAAGATGAGTTGGTTGAGAAATTGAGGTTTTGCTTCCGGAATCTCAATTCTGTTCCATTGATCTATATGCCTGTTCCTGTACCAATACCAAGCTGTTTTGATGATTGTAGCTTTATAGTAAAGTTTGAAGTCTGGTATTGTGATATCACCTGCTTTTTTTTTTTTTTTTTTTTTGCTGAGGATTGTTCTGGCTATTCTTGGACGTTTGTGTTTCCATATGAATTTCTGTGTTGTTTTTTCTAGGTCTGAAAAGAATGTTGTTGGTAATTTAATGGGTATTGCACTGAATTTGTAGATTGCCTTAGGTAAGATGGACATCTTCATGATGTTGATTCTTCCAATCCATGAGCATGGGATATTTTTCCACTTGTTCGTGTCAGCTTTGATTTCTTTGAGCAGTGTTTTGTAATTTTCATTGTAAAGGTCTTTCACGTCTCTGGTTAGGAAGATGCCAAGGTATTTCATTTGCCCACTCTCACCCCTCCTGTTCAACATAGTATTGGAAGTCCTGGCTAGAGCAATCAGAGAAGAGGAGGCAATCAGAGGTATTCAAATAGGAAAAGAGGAAGTCAAGTTATCTCTCTATGCAGATGATATGATTGTGTACCTTGAAAGCCCAAGAGAATCTGTCAAAGGCCTCTTTACATTGATAAAGGCCTTTGGCAAAGTCTCAGGATACAAAATAAATGTACAAAAGACAATCGCATTTCTCTACACCAATAATAAACAAACAGAAACCCAAATAAAAAACACAATTCCACTCACAATAGCCACAAAAAAAGTACAATGTATTTTAAAATTCCACTCTAAAATATTTTTTAACTTCTTTGCTTCCTTTGATATATTGTTTTTGGAATTACAAAAGGCAAGAAAAGTATTAAGCATTCATTCATGCAAAGAAACACCAAAGTCGGCTTAGGGAAATGACTTCTGAGCCGAATCCAGGTGTAGGAAACTATTAGCAAGCATGCAATAGCACACTGAATTGGGAAAAGTGCCAATTACTTGAGAGAGCATAGGGGGCTATATTGAAGGAGTGTCAGAAAATGAGCTTTGAAGTGACAGGGCCAGAGAATGAAGGCCTTGGAGGCCTTATTCAGAAGTTAGTCTATCTCCTGTAAGTTTTGAGGAGGCACGGAATACATAATAGTAATGGGATCATGATGGCAGTTTTTAGAATTCTCCTAATAACTTAAGTGTTTGCTTTTATAGTGTATACAGTGTACCGTGCACTGTTTTGACCTTACAATGAATCAACTCTTATAATACTCAGCATGACCTTGTGAGATAGGTACTATTATATTTCTTATTTCACAGGTGAGAAAATGGACTCAGACAGGTGAAGCAATTGGTCCACGGTCTCTCAGCTGCCACATGGTAGAGCTAGGGTTTGAATACAAGTGATCTAGCAACAAAATCCATGTTATAACCACCTTGCCAGTCTATGCAGATCACAGTATAGTACTGTACGTAGTCTGACTGATTGAGTTAGATAGTTATGAGGAAAGGGAAAACTCTTCCCCAGAAGAATTTGCCATGTAAAGTTTCCAAGAATCAAGTTTGATCCTGAAGGTCCAGATGTCATATGGTATTTTGCTAAAAAAGAAACTTGAGTCATGAGCTACAGAGGCTGACAATTGTGCAGCAATGAGTCATTTCACTTGTGAGTTAGCGTAGCCAGCAGCCAGGCTGGCCGTGTCCACAGCTTTGTTCTCTGCTTTTTGTAATACACATGCTTTGGGGAAATTATAACTTACAGTGGTTTTTCCAAAGGACCCTCAATGTAGCTTTAGGAATTTTAAGACCTGCCCTTGTTCTTAAAAAGATTATAAACAAGTTGAGGAAGCAAGGCACAAATATATGAAAACTGAAATGATAGGAAAAGTTCCAAGATGATAAGAGAACTGTTGTTGCATGTGATTTGGACAATAATTGCAAATGAGGATCAGAAATACTTATATCACTTGTATTTCCAAAATAGTCAACACCACTGAAAAAATCACTTATTCTTAATGTGTACTGGGATCAGGCTGACAGTCCTAAGAAAAGCCAAAAGATTTGCTTAGTTGTGGCTTAGCAAGGTTGTATTTTATTAAAGGCTACAGTGTTCCCTGGGGTAAAGTCACTGAGACCCTACTCATGGATTCATGCTTCTATTTTCTCTTATTCTTTCCACCTTTTGGGAGGACAAGTATTGTCCTTGAGGACATGTTCCTAACAGCACCCCATGTGCAGCCCTGATGTTGGCTTTGCACAGGACAAAAAAAACCAGCTATAGCCTTTGCAGGCAACATCAGGAATGTGTAATGACCTATGCCTTGTACATACAGGAGGATTCACATTTCCAAAGCCACACTGGACTGCCTCAACGGTGACTATAACGTGGAAGAGGGTCATGGTAAAGAGAGGAACGAATTCTTGAGGAAGCATAATATAGAGACCTATTTAATTAAGCAGCCTGAGGAGAGTCTGCTGACCTTGCCTGAAGATATCGTCAAGGAGTCCGTGAGCCCCTCAGACCGAAGAAACAGTGGGGCGACGTTCACAGAAGGATCCTGGAGCCCCGAACTGCCCTTCGATAACATCGTGGGGAAACAGAATGTAAGTCCTCTCTGCCTGCTTCTGGTTAGCCGCAAATGCATGCTCGCGTGCATCTCCAACCCAGACACCACAGAGAAAACTGATTCATCTTTAACCTTTTCTTGACTGATCACCATAATTGCAAATGATCAAACGTATCTCCATTATCTCCTCAGGTCAGAATTAACCTCTATGCAATTTCAGGAAATGCCAGAAATGCCAAAGGGTTCTTAACACCCTCTCCCTTTTCATTTGTGTGGTTGTTTTTTCTAACCTAGCTAATAATAAATGTCATGTGAAACTGAATTGTAATCTTACCGCAAAAAAATTAACTCATATTGGAAAAGATAAGCCTGCTGTTATTAAACTAAAGGAGGGTCAAGTGCAAGAGAATGCCCCTTTGTAGGTAGCTGGCTGTCAGCAGGTCTGTGCTGTCCTCTGAGAGTCAGAATCGGGAGGACGCTGCTGATTTGGAAATATGAAAACAGCATTATGTGATGCCCAGAGTTAGGGAGTTCAAGAGCAGCATACAATTTCAAAGCCACCCACAGAATCCTATTTTTATGAAGCGTGAATTTGCATCTTGTGTGAAGGACGGGGCTACAATGTAAGTTCAAAAAGAGTAGATCGTCAAAACCAAAATTATGTTTAAAATTCTTTCTTTCAATATTAGAATCATGCTAAACTCAATGAGATGCTCCGTCTCTGAGAGCCACTAGAGAACTGAGGCTGGACAAGGTCAAGAACCAAGGTGAACAAAGAGTTTCTGTCCTCACCATAATGCTGGTTCACAGCCTTGGCAAAGTCACCTGCTCTAATATAGATTTTCCCTTTAACCATTTAGACAGAGCTCATATAGTTGAAGTCAGGCAAGTTAAATGATACGGCTCCACTGTGCTTTTTCTGAAAAGAAATTAATGGTGGGCGGGGGGAGCCAGTATTTAAGACTTATCTGACAATTTCTGACATAAGCCTGAGCCAAGAAGAAGCTGAAAGTATTCCAAAGTATACAGACCCAGCCAATAATGTCTGGAGCTTTTTGAAGACATATAAAGGCTAATTTTTAAAATCCATAGACCTGAATATTTCTCATTCACTTGTAGATAAGCAAGATCTGTGTGCTTAAAGAAATGTAAAACAGAAAAGGTTAAAATGCTGAAAGTCTTTCTTCTGCATTTGAAAGACTGATGGGGTACTCTGAATCAAGATGGTCTTCCAGTTTTTTATTGGAATCCATGGGAAGGAGCTATGAAACAGTGCATGGGTCAGATTTCCCTGGGAAAAGCTGCTAGCCTGCATGCCCTGCAAGAGTTGACCATTAGGTCTTATACTATTTGTTTTGTGAGTGTTTGATTTCCCAAGAAATTATTATACCCACACAAGTCATAAATGATTGCAATGCCTATTTCTTTCCCTCTATGAATTGGTGTGCATGGCACAGTTTGCTATGATATAAAATAATGATCCAGGATATTTCCTGGAGTGGGTGCATGGCCAGCCAGCAGAGCCCTCTCTGCTGCTTCTGCCTGTTGGTAACTTGAGTCTGAACGCCAGTAACTTCAAGAGAAGATGCATGCCTTATCCTAAATACCTCAGTAATTCTACTTAAAGTTCCCTTTCTTCGTTTTTTATCTTATTTTATTTTATTATTATTTTTGAAAGCTCTCTCCATTTAAGCTGACTGCGGGAATTGAGATAATTCCTTATTCTATTCTCAGTTGTACCTGACCTTGCTACTTATAATTGGGAAGACTATGGTTTTATTCTATTACTGGTTGATCTGGTGAAATTGTATAGGAATATTTGAACTATTTCTTTGCTAATTTCCTAAAGATATTTGCTGGTGTCATCAAATAGTTACTATGAAAGATGAGATCATTATTAGCCAATATTATTCTTGTTGTTTAACCATACTGTATATTCCTTATGATGCCTGAGTTTTGCCTGGCTGTAACCCCTCTGTGCTATTCTTCAGCATGAATAATTTCAATCGCATTGATGTCTTCAGATTGAAGAGCCAGTGAATGTCTGCTGGTGTTCATAAATAGCCACGTGGCTCTAATAACATTTTGGAAATGACTGAGCTGATGAAAGTAGTTGCAAGCATTCAGAGTTTGTACTTATGCTCAACTCTAGAAGTCAGTGAGCCATATGTGCAATTCAGAGAAATAATGTGTCCCTGGGAGAGATCAAGACTGGTCTGGCTGAGCCTACGCTGTGCGAAAATACCCAGTCAATTCCACGGAAGCCCTGACCATCTGAGCGTTTGCATAACACATATAAAACATACTAATGCTTCATTGGAGATTTTCTAGCTAAATTGGCCAGATGTTTTGGCTTCTATTGATTCATAATGTGTGCTTAGACGTATTTTTAATGACACCAGATTGCTGTGTCACATTCTGTGCTACGTAGGCAGCAGATGTTCAGATAGTTACATCCTCATGTATTCATTCATTCAATAAGGATTAATTGAACATGTATTACACACCAGCTACTGCTAGTAAAAAATAAAAGAGAGAGAGAGAGAAAAAGGACAGTTAAAAAACACTTTGGAGGCGAAGTCAGCCAGTAGTTTATATTCTTCATTGGGATAGGAATTATATCTGTTTTACTTACCATTGTTTAGCCCATAATGAGAACAATACCTGGTGAATCACAGGACTTGATTAAAGTTGTTGAATGAATGAATAAAATGATAGATGTGGGTTGTAAGGAGAGGAACCAGTTAATTTTGATTTCTAGGTTTTTTGCTTGGGTGGCTCAGTGGATGATAGAACCGAAATAAGCAATATGAGAATGAAAGGAGGTTGGGAAGGGAAGACTGGGAATTCAGTTTGGGACATGTTGAGCTTGAGGAACCTGGGAGACATCCAGGAAGAGATATCCAAAAGGCTGTTGAACATACACTTCTGAAGCTCAGGCATAAAGTAACTGTGCAAGCGACATGGATCTGGTAGCCACGAGTACTTGAAGAAGTCATGACAGTAAAAGAGACCACTGTAGAGACTATGTAAAATTAAGTGATGAGAAGGCACAGGGCAGACCTTGAGGAATACCAGATGGAAGGTAAAAAAAAAAGAGGACTACTTGAGAGACAGAGAGGCAGCAAAGTGTTCAGAAGAGAACTAGGGAATGCGATGTCATAAAATCTTAGAGAAGATAACACTTTCAGAAGGAGGAGCCCACCCACAAAGTCAAATGTAGCCAAGAGGCCCAGCAGGATGAAAACTGAAAACTGCCTATTGGAGAATTGAAGGGAAGAATATCACTGGTAATAGTCAGAAGTCACGTTGTCAAAATTGATAGAGAGAGCTCTGAGTTTCCAAGAATAACTCCAACTCCATTCCTGTTCCCTCTCCTCTGTCAATGGCTGGGAAGATCAATAAGTCACTAAGTATTATTTCTGGTTCCTCATGTCAGTCTTCCAGTTCGTGTCTTTACCTGCCTGTATGTCCATGGTTTTGATGTTGTGCGTCTTCCCTGTCCCTAAATGTGTATCCGCTGGGGTTAAAATTGCTGGCTTGACCAAGTACTAGTATCCAGGTTATTTCTAGACGTCCTGAGCACCCATGCTTTGTATCCCTGACTCCTGATGTGCAGATGTTCTGCACATTGATTTGATGTCTTGGCTTCCTGAACCCTGGCTCAGTTACCAGTGAGAATTCTCATGCCTTGGGTCTCCAAGTGGAATGAAAGCAAGTAAACTAGAAGGCAAAAAGTTTATGACCACAGGTGGATTGTTGGAATTTCAGATTACAAAAGTAGAAGTAGGTAGTTGAAGTAGACCAAAAGCAAACATTTTCATGTTTGGAGGAGGAGATCCAGAAATGTCAAGGCTAGGTTGTTAGATGAGCCATCAATGTGGACATCAACTATCTCCACATAAAAATTATATTGGAAATAAAAGGAAGACTTAAGAAAAGGGTCCTGGTAATAAAGAGTATATTTTTCTCTTCTGGTTTGTGCTCTGACTAAAATCTGTGTCTGAGCTTGAGTTGTTGTTCATTAAGTTATTCAACAGTTATACAAGGCCAGGCATGGTGGTGGCTCATGACCATAATCCCAGCACTTTGGGAGACTGAGACAGGAAGATTGCTTGAGGCCAGGAATTTGAAACCAGTCTGGGCAACATAGTGAGACTCCATCTCTACAAAAAGTTTTTAAAAAGTAAAAATTAGACAGATGCGGTGGTAGCCTCCTATAATCCCAGCTACTCCAGAGACTGGAGCAAGAAGCTCAATAGAACCTGCAGTGAGCCATGCCACCGCAATCTAACCAGGGCAACAGAGTGAGACCCTGTCTCAAAACCAAACAAACAAAAAAAAAGTTGCTCAAGTATACCAGATGTTGAGGATCCAGTAATGAATCCAAGTGCTCCAGGAGCTGACATTTCAAGGGAGTGAGCAATGTAGACAATTGACCAAAACCTGTGAGTGCTATGAAGGAAACAGACACATGAGAGCAGACAGAATGACTGCAGATAGAATTGTCAGAGACGGCCTCTCTGAAGATTCACGTTGAGTGCTCAAAGGACCCTGTATGCAAGTAATCAGGAGAAGAGAAAGCTAAAGCAAAGATATAGCTAGAACAAACCCCTTGAGGTGGAAGAGAGTTTAGTGTGTTAGAAAAAGAACAAAAAGGCCCAAGTGGTAGAGCACAGTAAGCAGGGAAAAGGGCTGTCAACTGGAGCTGACGGGGCTGGGAGTGCCATCCTGTAAGTCCTTGTTTATGTATTACATTCTAGGAGACGTGATAGAAGGCGGTGGCATGATCTAATTTAGATTTTTAAGAGATTGCTTTGGCTGCCTGTGGAGAGTAGACTGGAGGGGTAAGAGTGGACATGTTAGACAAAATGCATTGTAGACTTAAGATTTACAAGAGGATACCAAAGGGGAAGGCTTCTGTATAACTGTAAAATGTATTGTGTGAAGGACAACAACCGTTTTAACCTGATTGTTATGACAAGGGGTATGCCAAAAGAGGCAGAGGTACTCTTTGAGAGGCAAGTCCCCTTTCGGAGACTGGGGTCTGTCCCCCATATATTGTAGAGGTGTCTCCTTCATTTCATCCAGCCCTTTTCCATGGTTTATGGCATCAGAATCCAGGCATACGTCCGTTACTCCTCCAGGCCTTTTAGAAGAGTCACACGGAGAAAAGTGCTCATTGGACACCTCAGTGGTATATTTTAATCAACACTGCACAATGGACTGACTTTGGTCATTATCATTATCTTGAGGTCAGTGTCAATGTGTGCACCTTGAGGATGATAAGCATACATGGAATCTCTAGGTGTTACACAACACATGGAAAACAACTTCATTGCCAAGAATAGAGATGCATGTCCACGGGGTCAATGATAGTACAGGAGTAGAGAGCTTAAGCCCAGGTACCATGTTGGGAAGAGTGCACACCTTCTTTCCATTCGATTCTCACACCAACCTTATGGGGTAAGTGTGATGTGCCTGTTTCACAAATGAGATCGTTGTGATTCAGAGATATTGACAAATTCCCTGAAGGACAGTAGCCAGTAAGTAGCACAGCTGTAATTAGAACCCAGTTCTAAAGACACATGCTTTCCATCAGGCCACACCGCTTCTCTCTTTGTGGCCTGAGGACCTGTGCTGTGTTTCTACCTTCTGCTGTGTTTTCAGATCTGTCATCCATAGGCATGTAAGTGAGGATATGTGTGGTGTGATGTGTGTGTGTATGTGTGTGTTATGCATATGTAGTGTGTATGCAGCACATGTGTAGTGGGGGGGGTATGTGTACAGATGTGTTTAGCGTGTGTGTGGTGTGCGTATGTTTTGTGGTGTGTGGTATATATGCGGCGTGTGCAGTGTGCCGTGCAGTGATGTGTATGTGATGTGTGTGTGGTGTGTATGTGTGTATCTATGCGTGTATTCACCCTGTTATATATTTGGGTCGCCCTTTCATACTGATGGGTATGTGTGCATGTATTCATCCTGCCACATGTATGGGATATTTAGAAATTTGGGGGGAAATTTCAGGAAATGACCAGCTACTCCTCCAACTAATTTTTGGAAATCCTACCTGAGTGTCCTGGCATGATGATTATTTACATGGAAAAAAACAAAGCTGGGAAGCCTCTCACACCTTGGTAAAACAAACAAGCAACCATTTTATTTAGTCCCACTTGAATTGGAGAATGTTGAGATGAGAAGGAAAAGAATGTGGAGAGAGTGGGGGCTGACTGGGCTGGCAAGCAAGATAAAAGAACATATTTCAGTTACTACATCTTTGCCAGCTCCAGCTGGGACTTTTCTTAGCCCCTGTTCTCTGTATCCATTGGGAAAGAATTCTCAGATGATCACCGTCCTGATTAAAACCCTCATGGAGATCCGATGCTGGCCCTCAGGTTTCTCAAAGTAGACTGGTTAGTCCTATAGGCTGGGGTCTTATGATCCTGGGGTAAACCTCTGCAGATCCCAAAATTTGCCCACATGATAATGGAGGGCTTAAGCAAAAACTCAGCAGAACTGAGACATGGCGCTGACTTCTCCACAAATTATGGAGAGACCTTGGGTAGCCATTTTTCCCCTCCCAGACTCTGTGTCCTCATGTGTGAGATGGTAGAACTGGACTGGATGACCAGCTCTGACATTCCTCCATTCAATTACTCCAATTCAGACATATGCTGGGAGACTGTGGCCATACTGGTGAGTTACATACACTCTAGAATTCTACCCTCCAAAGCTCAGAGAATGAATAATTCACTAGGAAGTCATGGGAACACTCACTGTTTGCAGTTATCTTGGTATAGGATAACAGTTATGCTTATCCTAATGAACTGTCTTAAACATAAATATCAAATTTAACAACAGGAGTAAAAGTGAAAAACAACAACAAAAAGAAATATTTGAGGTAAAATTGCACCTAACTAGGGTAATGAGATTTATGCTTTTTTTTTAACATTCTGGATAATAATTGAGTTTTGATTTTATGAAGATATCATTACACACATCATCCCACTTTGCCTATTTTCAAGATCCTGGTTTCAACATGATCATTGTGTTTTCTTGTTGAGTAATAATGATCCTTGGGACTTGGTTTCTTTCCATCTTGTTTCTTCCCCTAAAAGGTCGGATTCGAGCTAAGTGATAGGTCCCTTTTTATGTGCATACAAATGCTCACAAGAAAAAGAACTTTCTAAATTCAAACCCATTTTACTTTAAACTTGGGAAAGTCAGTCTCACAAAGATGTTCATTTGTTCACCCATTCATTCAGTCAATCATGTGTCAACTACTTACTAAAAAGCTATACTTTTCCAGGTAAGGTGTTAGGAGCTGGGGTTAGAGAGATGAAAGTGGTCCAAGCTCTCAAGAAGCTCGTGGCTCAGTGGTGTTACTAACAGATCAATAGACTCAATGTGAACCTGGCTTTCGTTGTAGCAGAACAGTTGATTGGAGTTAATCAGGGACAATCTTCCCAAAGACATGACATTTAAGCTAAGATCTACAGGAAGGCAGGATTTAAGCCAAGAATGAGGGAACAAGACCCCAGGAAGAGGGAAAATGCAAGTCCACCATCTCAGCCTGAGTTTTATCAATCAAGAACAAAGCACAGGCATCTCTTTCTCCACAGGGAACCCCGATCTGCAATTCCTCCCCCTAAAATCACCTGCAATATTGACTATTGGTCTTTAAAAAGAAGGTGTGCTTTCAGAGTTAACTACCTCTGTGATAAGCTACAGAATAGGATTATCCAATTTCAATCTCAATATGCAGAAAATCACAGGCAATTTTTTCCCCACAGATAATTTGTTTTTAACCATTTTATCATCAAATTGAGTTCTGATGTTCATTGGATGAGACATCTGAAGGCTTAGAGTCAAGAACATGGAAGACTTTGGAAATTTCCCTGAAGTCAATCGGCACTCTTCCAGTAACATGGCTTTTCCTTGACAGTGAAACTCCCCAGGCTGTCCTTAGCCCAGACTCTGAAGATAGCTGCTGAGTTCAGCCATGGAGAGTCATTAGAGGGGTCTGGTTTTTCACTCTGTTCAGAAAGACAAGTGGATTTGAAGCCTTCCAGGGAGCGTTGAGTGGATTAAGTAGGCAAATTGATCCATTTGCTTTGACAAATCATCCTTCCTTGTTTCTCTAAAGCTCCTGGGGTAGACTAAGGTGGAAGAGATAAAGGCAGAAATAGGCATGAGACTCAGGTAGAATTGTAGATCTGAAAAATGTGCATTTAAGTTGTCAAGCATACAACATGCAGCCTGTGGTTACCCCATGTCCAATAACCTTTTGAAACTTTTCTAAACAAACAAGTTGTACTCTTTCCTTCACCAGAGATTATTTGTTTGGGGAGTCATAAAAGTGTGTCCTGATGCATAAGAGCCAATAAATGTATAATATCTTAAATATTTAAAAGTAAATGTAGCCGGGCTCGGTGGCTCAGTCTGTAATCCCGCGCCTTTGGGAGGCTGAGGTGAGTGGATTGCCTGAGCCCGCGGGTTCGAGACCCGCCTGGGCAGCGAGACCTCATCTCTACAATAAATCAAAAAAATCAGCCGGGCGTGGTAGCGCATGCCTGTAATTACGGCTACTCTGAAGGCCGAGGTGGAAGGATCGCCGGAGCCCAGCAGGTCGAGGCTGCGGTGGCCGGGAGCGGCCACTGCACTCCAGTCTGGGCGACAGAGTGAGACGCCAACTCAAAAAAAAAAAAAAGTAAATGTATGATATTTTATTTTTACGCTATTTAGTTTTTTTTAGAGACAGGGTGTCACTCTTGTCCCCCTGGCTAGAGCATAGTGGCACCATCATAGCTTACTGTAGGCTGTAGGTTCAAATCCCTGGGACCAAGCGATCCTTCCACCTCAACCTCCCAAGTATCTGGGACTACAAGTGCATCCCACCACTCCCAGTTAATTTTTGTATTTTTTGTAGAAATGAGGTCTTTCTATGTTGCCCAGTCTGGTCTCGAACTCCTGGCCTCCAGCGATCCTCCTGCCTAGGCCTCCCAAAGTGCTGGGATTACAGGCATGAGCCACTGCACTCGGCCAGATGTCTGATATTTTAAATATGTGAAGACAGATAGGAAAAGAATAAGCAAAAATCTAGATTGTTTTTTACCTTGACTTATTTTCTCAATTTGAAAGCAAAAAAAAAAAAAAGGGATTTATTTTAAATTAATCTTGGTGCTTCCTTTGCCAATGACTAGGCTCAGGTTCTTCCTCATAAAATTTCTTCATTGAACTACATCAAGATTGTCCTTGTCTTTTTTGCCTCTTTAAACTTTTTATTGTTTTGACCCAGTGCAATTCATATATATCAGGGTTTTGCTTTCCAAACAGAATTGCATTTGGTGTGAGTGAATTTGTATTCCCATTTTTTAAAGCGATTTGAAACATGTGTCATGGCCCAGCTGTGTTACCACTCTACACAAATGAGTCTTATCACTCTCAAGTGATGGAATTCCAGCCCGAGAAAAGACGCTTGATACTGCTGTAGGCCTGAAGAACCTCATCCTGGTACTTGTATACATACTTATGTTTACTCCACCTGGTGTTCAAAGGGAATTACAGTGGCTTATCTTCAGTAAGCATGCAATATGGATGGAAATTTTTTGCAAGGTCCTCTCCCATCTCAGGAATTCCCAAACTACTACCATGAATTTCAGGTTACAAGCCACTGGGTTTGGCAGTGTCTCTTCCCACTCTATGACTTACATTACCTTGAGTCCCCTAAAGAATTGCTTCATTCTGTGAGATAATAAGAAATTTGACACATCGTATGTGATATTACCCACTCAGGATTCTAGATCTTGGGAGAACTTAAACACAAGGCCAGTCCTAGGTGATAAGCTCAGAAACAAACACTAGGAATAATAGCAACCCAGAGAAGCTAAACTGATTAGGCCATTCCAACAGAAAAGTGTGTGCTGGGAAGTTTAGGGAAGAGGAGGAAGAAGCCACAGGGCCCCAAAGATGTAACAGTTTTGCCCCATCCTAAGTGGTTTGTACATTTTCCAGTTTTGCCCTAGGGAGAAGTAAGAGAAGTTGGATTCCTGGAGATCAGTAATCCATAATTCCTCTGGAAACAAATTAAGGAAAGCATCGATTACTAAATTCGATTAGTCAATTGTATAATAGGAGGCTGAAAAAACTCATGCAGATAGATTTAAAACACCAAACATGAGCAACTTACCAGCATCTCAAGGTATAATACTTCTTTCATCCACCTAAATTAAGTTACTTCTAAACCTTAAAAGAGTAAAAAGTTTAAATAATAATTATATTTCAATTTTCCCCGTTTCTGCTAAGAAAATACACACACATGCTAAGAAAATACACACATAACCACTTTCGTTTCCTCGTGGCATTGTCATTTCTGAAAAATCTACATCTTTGATGTTCACAAGAAAACTGAATAACATAGGTCCTGATATATGTTTGTTTATTTGTTTTCTAAGCTGAAATTCTCCAGGTTGCTGATCCAAGGTCATTTCAGCCCAGGTTTTTCACTACTATGAGTACTTTGATTCATGCCTACTCTGTGGTCTTATAAACAAGCCACTGATGTTTCAGGTTCTCTCTCCCCAACTTACCATGTGAAGCGGGAATCCTGCCTCCCTAGATCTCTTTTTTTTTTTTTTTAATTGGAGTCTCACTCGGTCGCCCAGACTGGAGGGCAGTGGCCACTCCCGGCCACCGCAGCCTCTGCCTGCTGGGGGCTCCAGCAATCCTTCCGTCTCAGCCTTCCAAGTAGCTGGAACTACAGGCGTGCACTACCACACCCAGCTAATTTTTGATTTATTGTAGAGATGAGGTCTCACCAAGTTGCCCAGGCGGGTCTCGAACCCGCGGGCTCAGGCAATCCACTCACCTCAGCCTCCCAAAGGTGAGGGATTACAGGCTGAGCCACCGAGCCCGGCTCATCCCTAGATCTTACCTGCTTTCAGCCCTATGCCACCCTAACCATACGATGAAGTCAGTGCCAGGGTTTGCATGTCAGTTCCACACATTACTATAGATGTGATATTTTGAAAGCTAGGAAATCAATTGACAACTTGCCTCAAATCATGTGACTTCAAAGTGGTCATGTCTAAATGAATATGCCAAGCTCTGTTTCAGCCAATTCTGCAAAAGTTTAACAACTTTTTTTGATTAAAAATGGCCCACGCGTGTAATGACTCAGACATAATCACATTTCCCCAGCAAGATTAGGATCTTCTTTCTGAGTAACTCAAAGAATAATATCAGAGTCAAAAATCCAGCATTAGCTAAAACTCTCAGACAAAGCTCTCAGGCAGAACAGAATCATTGCCAGACTCCACTTGACCCGAGTTAACCTGGCTGGGGTCCTTGGACCAGGGCTTGGGGACAAAATCCAGAGTGCTGGAGACTCCCTCCGTGGGCTCTGGGTCTTTTTGTCCTGAGAGCTCTACCCAGTGACGTAGAATTGTGTTGGGTCTGGAAGTGCAACTGCAGCTGACCTCTTGCCCATACCATGTCCAAAGAGACCCGGAACAGTGTGTTTGTGTCCAAAGCCACGACCCGCCAGTAGGTTGAACTGAAACAAAAGACAAGGCATTTGATGCCGGGTGAGGCGCACTGGGAAGACAGCCTGGCACTATGCTTGAATATTCCGGGACCTAAACCCAAAAGAAATTAACCATTTTCACGATCCAGCATACCATCATTAGTTGAAAGGTCAAGAGTGAGTTTATGGAGTTCACATGAGGCACAAACCAATTAACTGCCTACGGTGAGATCAGCCAGAACTAGGGACTCCTCCTCAGTCATTGTTGTACTCTCTTCATCATATATTGAAACCTCAAGACACCAAGTGACAAAGGTCAGTCAAAGGATTTCACAGATACTTTCATTCCTATCAAATTCAACATCTAGACAATATTTGGAAAATACTGGTTCTGCCTGAAGGTGGATAATGACAATTGTCCAAATGGCCTGCACCCTAGACTGGCATTGTTTGCTCATAGTTGGAGGTTGGAAACCAGGTAACGAGGGATGCTGAATCCTACAGGAGGCTTGCCAGAAATACCTCGACTAATTTTTTTTAATTTTAAAGATGTGGGGTGCAATTCAGGGTTAGTTATACAAACGTTCATTATGCAGGTACCCTTGTTGATGAGGTGTGCCCCTCCCTCCCCTGGCAGTTTCCCTCAACTGCCAATCCCACCCCCACCTCTCCTGGCAGTTTCCCACTACCGCCAGTTCCTTTCTCTGGACTATTATTTCAGCAAAGAGTGAACATTCTGACCCATGTTATATTGTTTCCTGGGGACGCCACTCCAAGACTGTTGTGAACATTACTTAAACCTCTTCCCAAAGCAGAATCCCATAGTCCTTCTCCTTCAGTAAGATCTCATTCAATATTCATTTGCTTTTTCTGGAAAACATATTATGGTGATGTAAGTGATCAAAAAAGAAAAGAAAAAGTAAGCAAGAGTTCTAAAACTAAAAAAGCATCAAGCGGATCATTTAAATGTGATGTTTCATTTTCTCTTAGTACAGACAGGAAAAGTTGCAACCATCTTGACTAACATACATTACTTACGGGGGCTAGTCCAATTCACTAGCACCCTCCACTTTTCTAAGAAGGAAACATTGTCATATAGCAGGTTCCAGGAGCCCTCATGAACATTTTCCCAAGGGTCCCCCAAGTCAACGTTCACTCAAATGCTACTTAGCACCTTCTTACCGGAAAAATATTACATCTCACATCCAAGGAAATCTCTGCTTCCTAGCCCCAGATTTGAGAAAACAATAATGATAATAACTGTGCCTTTTTCAAACATAACAAGCATTCCTCCAGAGGCCCTGAGTACAAACCATTGTAGCATCACCCTGAAACTTTTCCAAGATGTGAGCCTTTTTTAAAAAAAGAATAAATAGATGATGGATATATTAGCTAGCTTAATTCAGTCGTTCTATACCATCTGCATATATCCTAAAATCATTGTGTACCATATCATTGTATATGATTATAACTGGTCAACAAAAAAACTCACAAAATAACCTTTAAAAAAGTATCAGCCAGCCGGGCTCGGTGGCTCAGCCTGTAATCCCGCGACTTTGGGAGGCTGAGGTAAGTGGATTGCCTGAGCCCGCGGGTTTGAGACCCGCCTGAGCAACTTGGCGAGACCTCATCTCTACAATAAATCAAGAATCAGTCGGGCATGTGGTAGCGCGCGCCTGTAGTTCCAGCTACTCAGAAGGCTGAGGCGGAAGGATTGCCGGAGCCCAGTAGGTCGAGGCCGTGGTGACCGGGAGTGGCCACTGCACTCCAGTCTGGGCAACAGAGTGAGACTCCAACTCAAAAAAAAAAGTATCAGCCTTCTCTTCTGGGGATTAAATTGGCATTCTAACAAACAGTAGAGAATAAAATTATTCCAGTGTGTACTGTTGGGGTCCTCCTGGTCAGGTGTCGCGTTTCTCCCATGTCTTGCAGGACACAGGAAGTAGGATAAGAACTGAAAGGTAAAATCTCTGCCATTTCCACAACCCAAAACCTGCAGGCAGCATGTTTGAGCTAGAGTTAGGGAGGACTCCAAGTTAGAAAAATGCTGCCATAAGGGTGACGGCAGGCTATCCAGGAATTTGCTGGAGAAGCCATCAGTCCTGCCACTTGTGAGAGCAGATTCTAGCCTGATACTGGAAACAAGCAGGGTCTTTGGAAAGGGGCGAGCTGTTTCAGCAGGGGAGATGGGGACTCCACAGTTATGCCGTGAGCTTGCTTGACCTGGCATTGCCTCTAGGTCTTTCCCTAGAGGGCCAAATCAGCAATGAGTTGGCCCACGCTGTAGGAGCTCGGTCACAACTGCCCATAGCTAAATCTCAAGGCTGCCATATCTGCCTCATAGGGGAGCTAGTGAAAGATGAAGCCCTCTCACTAATGACGGTAACCTTCTTCCACAAGCTGGCTCGTGGAAACTGCACAAGCTGAAGTGAGTCCAGGTGCTGGTCCCAGAAAAGTCTCAAGGTTACCGGTTTCCAGTCCCTGGTCTCTGGTGCTCTGGCAGCCAGCACTGGGAGGTAGTGGGAGAGGCGTTCTCTGGATTCCCAAATCTGAAGCAACCCTCACACTGACTAGTGTCATAAGGCTACCTTTAAAGGCTTTGCTCTTGGCTGGAAAACCATCTGTCATGGTCGTGCCTTTTGTCTCTTGCTGATCCAAAACTAGGCATTGTCTTGAATCACAGAAAGTAAACTACATTGTATTTAATGCAGCTTGGTAAACAGACTCTTCTCCAAATTTAGAATCAATTTGGGGGAGAACAGGAAAAACTTAAAGGGACTTTTGGTAGCAAAAGGCCAGAAACATTGCCCTAGGGGTCATCTTCTTATAAAGACGTTCAACCTGTCTTCTATCCATCATCCATCCATCCATTCATTCATTTCTTCCACACATACTTATTAAGGACCTAGCAAATATGCCAGGTTCTAGAGATCCAATTATAGATAAGACACAGTGCCTGACCTCAAGGGGATCATCCTTTCAAGGAACAAACACATAATTGGGCAATTAAATGAATCACAGTAATTGTTGTGTAAGTACAGGCTCAAGAGTAGACTTCTCGGAGGAGGTGATGTCTGAATTGGTTTTTAAAGTAGCAGTAAGCCGGGCTCGGTGGCTCAGCCTGTAATCCTGCGCCTTTGGGAAGCTGAGGTGAGTGGATTGCCTGAGCCCATGGGTTCGAGACCCACCTGGGCAGAGAGACCTCATCTCTACAATAAATCAAAAAATCAGCCGGGCGTGGTAGCGCATGCCTGTAATTCCAGCTACTTGGAAGGCTGAGGAGGAAGGATTGCCAGAGCCCAGCAGCTCTAGGATGTGGTGGCTGGGAGTGGCCACTGCACTCCAGTCTGGGCAACAGAGTGAGACTCCAACTCAAAAAGTAAATAAATAAATAAAGTAGCAGTAGATGTGTGCCTAGATGTGCATGTTCCAGTGTAAGAAATAGAATTAACTGAGTATTTATCTAAAAAGTCAGATTATGTCAGGTGTCTCAGTTCCAGCACCAAGTCAGATGTCATTTTCACTGGGTCTCATATTCTGCGCAGTAGTACACAGAAGTCATGGTCAGACTAGAAAACGTTGTTATGTAGAAACTCTGTCATCTGTGCAGCGATTGGGGAAATCAAAGCCATTGCCTGGAGAAGAAAACTCAGGAGTCTAGGAGGCAACCACATGAAGGAAAAAAACCAGGTCTTTTTCGGAGATCAGAAACAGGTCCAGTGGGTGGAAGTTGTGAACAAAAGCAGGAAAGAACTTTAGAGCACTGTTTTTTCAAACAGTATTCCATGGAACATGTAAAGGCAATTCAAGAAAAGGAGGTTTTATGGCCAATAAAGTTGGGAAGAAGCAGGGTTTAAAAGTCATTTCTGCAGATCTTTTTAGTGGCTTCATCTCACTGTGAGATACCAATAGGCAGATATAATAATTTTTTTGTTCAATAAACATGAACTAAATGGCTGTAAACTATCAGGCATTGTCATAGGCACTGGAAACAAATAAACAAATGACAAAAGAGACCAAGAGACAAAGTTGAGATAATGATAAATGGCAGTAAACAAATAATGGTTCGCCATTTTCAAACTGACTGGTCCACAGAACCACTTTGTAATGAAATATCCCATCCTTATACTTTCTGAAACACATTATTTATTTATTTTTAGTCAGGGTATCACTCTGTCACCCAGGCTGGAGTGCAATGGCACAATCACACGATTCACCACAGCCTTGACTTTTTGAGTTCTAGTGATCCTTCTGCCTCAGCCTCCCAAGTAGCTGGAACTACAGGCATGTGCCACCATGCCTGGTTGATTTTTTGTTTGTTTGTGGTAGAGATGAGGTCTCAGTATGTTGTCCAGGCTGGTATCAAACTCCTGGGGCTCAAACGATCCTCCCGTCTCGGTCTCCCGAAGTGCTGGGATTACAGATGTGAACCACCACATCCCAGGGAACACATTTTCTTAGAATAAGTGAATTAGAAAGCTCTAACAATGAAATAGAACACTCTAGCACGAGAAATATGCAAGCTGATTCATAAGTGTCTATGGGGATGCTTTAAAGAGATTGGAATATGTGATCTGTAAGAGCTAAAACGTTTTTGACTCAACAAAACTGAATGTTTCTAGACAGTACACCTTCAGCTTGAAATCTTACCAAGAAGAACTTATTTGCTGTGACACACTAGTTAACAAATACCAAAGTTTATGTCCACCCAAGAAGTGATAGTTCGAGTTTCAGTGGGAACATAGATTTAGAAAAAGCAATTTCCAAAGAAAAGTCTTCTGGTCATAAACCAAATGATGAACTTAAGAAGATTCATGACTTCCTCCACCCTATTCAAATGCAAGTTATAAGAGGCTCTACCCAGACCCTTTGATTATAATTTTCACCAGTGACCCCAGGCTGTCAGGCAAGACCGTACCTTCAGAAATTCTGGTTCAGAAGCAACACTGGCCCTCATTTGTACTTTGATCTGTCAAACACCTGTGGAGGAGGACGTACTTAATGAAACACCTGAGGAGAGTATCAATCTCAGAATAAATCTAGGGGCTAACAGGTCTTTTTTGTGAAGAAACTCTGTCAGAAGATGTCATCTCAGTCACAGCTTTGACATTTCTGCTGCTCCCATCTGACCTCTCAAATATCCACATCACCTAAAGTAAATAGTATTATTTACTTATGACATTTATAACAATGCTGACAGCATTTTTTGTAACATAAATATAAATATTATTGATAACACTGCTGCTCCAATCTGACCTCCCAACTATCAAAAAGCAACAATTAAATAAATATATAAACACATTTATTATTGTGTGTAAATACAGTACATGCTTCAATTATACACTGATACATATATTCAAATATATGTGTTCAATTCTATGTTTTATATTCTATTATTTTCTTGACCTTTTCCATTTCCTTCCATTTTATCTGTTTGTTTTTCCTACTCCCTAGCCAATTGTTTAAGTTGTTTATGTGAAAGAATCTCTCATAGTTCAGAGGTCAATTTAAGACTGAAAAATCATATTTGCAAACTTATGCTATTTTTTTTAACATGATTGCAGTGTAACTCACAGTGGTGCTATAAGTCTTAAAAAGAGAAAGCTCTATTCTATTAAAAATAGTTCATTCCAGTATGACTGTAAATAGACAAATAAGACAATCATACGTATCCCAAATACAGCTTACAAATGTGTCACTGTTGAAGATATCAGTGTATGGACTTTTTGTGTTGGTGGCATCATGCCACTGAAGGTGAATATGTGGTTGGACCTTAGTGGTCATTACTAAGGGAAGAATATCAGATGACCCTAAACCATAGTCACCTCCAAAAACATGTATACTTTGCAGTGCATTTGGGTTCAAAGAAAGCAGGTGATTTGCCAATAGCCCCCCTAATGTTGGTTTGCTTGCCATCTTGAGTTAATGCTGGACCTCCCTGAGCACATATAACCTGAAGGTGTGTGGTGGATACTGGAGAGATGGCTGGTCAAACAGCATGCGTGATTATCCTATGTAATTGACAGAGCTAATGAGCCAGGAAAAGATCACTGAGAATTGACTACCTGCATAAAACACTACAGCTACATTTGCAAGGAATAAAAATTACTGCAGGGTCAAGAAAACAATTCTCCACCATAGCATCATTGACATTTTGATGAAGAAATCTCTTTCCCAGCTGTGACCTCTCTCCTGGCAGCAGTGACAAATGAAAGAAAGGTGCTTCCAAATTTCTCTTTGACTTGAAGCAACCACAGAAACAGCCAATAAAATGAGGTAAGAAGTAGAGGAGTTCTGAAAAGAGGAGGTTTCATTGGCCCCCATCCTACAGAAGTGGCCAGTGGCAGCAAAATCCTTCTCTAAATGGACAGCTGTTATACAGCACAGGCAACCAGAGCAATGTCTATTCCTAATTTCCAAATATCCTCTACAGACCAATGTCATTCCCTGGTAACATTTTCACCAGTCTACATCAATATGAGAAAACAAAGGACAAAGTAGAGAATTGTTCATTAAATTAAATGTATTTGATGTAAAGAACTGTCTTTTATTCTGAGATTATATCATTCCTGTTGGAGAAAAAAATGCCCTTTCTTCTATGAAATAATAGTCATATTAAAAGCTATAGTCGTAGTCGGGCTCGGTGGCTCAGCCTGTAATCCCGCGCCTTTGGGAGGCTGAGGTGAGGGGATTGCCTGAGCCCGCGGGTTCGAGACCCGCCTGGGCAGCGAGACCTCATCTCTACAATAAATAAGAAAAAAATCAGCCAGGCGTGGTAGCGCATGCCTGAAATTCTGGCTACTTGGAAGGCTGAGGCGGAGCCCAGTAGGTCGAGGCTGCAGTGGCCGGAAGCGGCCACTGCACTCCAATCTGGGTGACAGAGTGAGACTCCAACTCAACAACAACAAAAAAAAGTTATAGTCATGACAATTGATGCTGCTACTACTGTAATTTAAACAAATCAGTCCCCGAAATATTTTTTGAAATGTCTCTACTCTGTGAAATCCTAAGGTCTTAGAGCCACTGAAGGCTTAAGGGCATGGTAGAGTGGATAAGCCCAGTATAGTTCAAAGAAGGAAAACTGTAATAAAATGAAACTTACAGAGATACACATTCCTAACTAGGAATGTACATCGATATTGTAGTGGATTTTATCTCCAGCTGTTAGACTCCAGCTCCAAGCCCTTACCAGAGCATCCTGGCATCCTGAAGCCAGAAGGTATGGACAGACAAGGGCAGCTTGAGCACCCTTACCACCTCCTCTCCAAGATGGAAAACTAGTTTTATCATTTTACGAATATGTGGAAAGAATTTCCGCCCAATAAGCCAATAGGAAATCCACTGAGTGGCCAACAGTCCAGCTTCCTCTGCTTCCTGGGGCACTGTACTCATAACATTTAATCCCAGGGCTTAAGCCCTCCGGCCCTGCATGGATCCTGCTGTTTGATTATCTGGAACATTGGTCTCTGCTTCCTTCTCTCCGCTCAAGTCCTTCTCCTAACATACCTCCCACTAACATCTATCGTTTTCTCTGTAGTAGCCTCCTTGCTACTCAGAGCTGAAATTACCTGCTTCAGTGCCTCAAGAGCATATACTTTACTTTCTCATGTTGGCACGTGCAACTCCATCCTTTATCCTGGGGCTGAAGAAGAGGGTTTCAGTCCATTCTACCAGTGACGGGCCCTGCTCTAGAATTCTTTAAAGACTTGGAATGTATGATACACTGAATATCTTCATGAAAGTTAAAACGAAGGGTCCAACACCATAGGAAGACTCCTGATGGAGGGAGCTGAATGACTTCACAGAGGTTAAGGTCCCTGATTCCAGCTGTGGTCCTGGAGTCAGTAGCTCTGCTTCAGCTGAGAGTGATCGAGTCTCTCTGAGCCTCATGGAT
>NW_007252451.1:566949-597282 GCF_000164805.1 Carlito syrichta | reverse complement strand
GGGGGGGAGGGTCTCAGGGTCCTCTGCTGCCTCTCGCAGGCTGCCATTTGATGACTCCATAATCCTGTCTCAGTCTAGCCTGTGTTCTAAACATAGCCAAGCTGAGAGGCTGGCAGAGAAAAAAGTAGACACAGTGAAGCAGGCAGAGGCAAGAGGTTCTCGCTTTCTTATTCACTCTACAGATGCCTCACTTCCAATACCTCACCTCAAGGAAATCCCTCGGGGGGATGGGATGGGCTCCTCTGTCCCTATATCCCTTCAGTCCCAACTCACACGTTTTGTTTTTTGGGGGTTTTTTTGGTCAAAGAAGCTGTCTTAAATGGAAGCTGTGAGTGAGCGTTGCACTTGGCTAGATCCAGCCAGTTGATCTTATCACGGCTGCTGAATCACCAGGAGACAGGGCCTCTCTGCCAAACCTGGTGTGTCGTCATAAGCCAATGCAATTCCTGCATCCCTGTATCCATATCCAATGATCAACCACAGCGGTTGTGCCGTTCCCTATGTTGTGTTGTTTAACCCTGTGAAATGGTAGGGGGCTGCAACTGCTTGCATTTTTTTTTTTTTTTTTTGCCTAAAGAAAATTACACACATATATCTATATAAACATATAGATATATCATGGTCTATGCCAGGGGGAGGGACCTATTCGAGAAGTGATAACATGTAACAATCTTTATCAAGTTTAAGGAGCAAATCCTGGCACATTTGGCTGTCTGTCGATGAGGAAGGCGAGAAAAAAAAATGCAAGCCATGGGACCCCAAGTCTCTCCACCAGCATTAAATGAAAGACCACACGAAAATGTGAAATCTACCCAGTTGGAGGTGATCATTTTTGTGGGCTTTTAAGATGTATTTACTTTCTGGTTATGTTTCTGGCTCTCTTTCTCTCATACCTGGGATGTGCCTGGCTAGAGAAAGGGTGTTTGTGAACACTCTCCAAATACCTCAACCAAAGGAATTCAGTGCACCTACACAGAGGAAAGGGAAATGTCCCTCTTGATGTGATGTTGTGCCAGGTTGTGTTTCTCTGAACCAAATGCTATCTGATCAACTTCTGTAGGTTTCACTGAATACGACTGCATGGAATGCTGTGACTGTTTGCAGGGCAACATGATCTAAAAACATTGCATTTCTTTTTGATCCAAAGGGGACTCGCAGGTTTATTGTGTGTGCATGTGCTTTCCCCCTAGACTCTGGCTGCCCTAACAAGAAATTCAATAAATCTGCTTCCAAACCATCTTGCACAAGCTTTGCATGTCCAGTCTGGGCCTGAGGAAATTAACAAGAGAATAGAACATACCATCGACTTGCGGAGTGGCGATAAGTTGAGAAGAGAGCATATCAAGCCATTCTCACTGATGTTTAAAGACTCCAGCCTGGAGCACAAGGTAGAGCTGGGTCTGCACAGCGGCTCTTTTTCTGAGTAAATTGTTGTAAATGTTCACGGGACTGGAGAGAGAGCCCAGGGGCTGTGGTTCCGGGGTGTGTGTTCGTTCGTTTGTTTTGGTTCGGTTTGGTACTGTCTTTCCTTTTTCTCTTTGAAAATCATGAGTAGACTGAAGGCCATGACAGGAGATGCTGGTTAGATACAGAGAGCCTCAGCTTGCTCTTTAAAGAAAAGAGGACCAAAAGAACAAAGACTTCTGTAGCTCAGCAAGCATCAAAAGAGTTTCTTCCACTTTGAGATTATTAAGCCAAGTGACAGGAATACCCACTTGTCTTTGTTTTTAGGTGAATTCACATTTATTACAACCGTTGTAACGTAATGTATGAGGGCGCCCCCAATGACGTAATGCAAGCATTAGCGATAAAAACTGTCTTTCTTAGATTCTAGGCATTTATTACCCCATTTTTCCAGTTGCCTGTTGGGTCAGGACCCCCTTTCTAGGCATAGTAAAAAGAAGATGGGTTGTGGATTCAGAATCACGTTTGAACTCCACCTCCACTTCCTGGCTACGTGACCTTCGATAAGTGAATTAACCTGTCTGAGCAAGAGTGCCTCTCTGTACGATGATGATAATGAATGTGCTTCCCTCATAGATTAATCTGAGGGGCTCCAGGGCAATGCTTTGATGAGGCGAAGTGTTCAAAAATGGCAGCTATCACCATATTTGATGACTTTTTCCCACGTCCCTACGACACTCCAGATTTGAACTGTGAAGGGGACTGGGAAGATAGGGTGTTGCCCCTGCTGAACCAGGCTGCTCCTTTGCACTGATGGAAGCTGACAGACCTTCCTTGACTGAGCACAGGAGGTGCTTGGCATCTGCAGAAGCCTCAGGCAAGAACAGCAGGGAATTTGCAAGCAAATTTCAGGAGTTTGATCCAATACTCCGTAAAGCTCCAGTGAGCAATTTTTTGTGTGTGAGTTTGCTCAGCTGCCTGGGACATTTGTTTTTTTCAGTTTGGGCAATTCACAATTCTGTGCACATGCACCATTCCCAACGAGTTTCTTTGACAACTACCTAAAGGTTGCAAACTCCGAAATTAATACCTTCACCTGCATTTCCCAATTTAACCTGCATTGTCTATGTTCTAGCAAAACAAAAGGAAAAGAAACATTTTGCCTTACTCAACTCTCAACAACAACACAAAATAGCAGGTGGGCTTCTTTTATTCGTAATATAATTAAGGGTAATATAATTAAGGGTTTAACGCTCAAATCTAAATGCATTTTCTTTCCTGTTTACTGCATTGAAGAAACAAGGAATCGCAAGGTGACTTTACAAAGAGTCTTCTCAATTAGCCTGTGCAAATACCTGTGTGCAGAGCTATACAAAACCCTTTTGTTTATTTTTGCTTAACATGTACTTACTTCACTAATGACCTCACCCCTGCAGACTATAGACAATTTCTAGTGGGTTTTATTGAATCTCATCTGCAGCCATCTGGTATTGGAGCAGGAATGGACCTGGGAAGGGTCAGCAAGTCTGAGGTTGATTTCTGTGTTCAGGAGAGGTTTTTCTAGAAGAGTCCAAGGGCAGCACCCTTAATAAGCACGAACGTTGTCCACCGCCGGTCCAGCCATGGGCCACCTTGCTTGTGCTGTGCCTTGCATGGGTTCCCCAGTGGCGACAATTGTGACAGCAATAGGGCACATGAGCAAACATTCACTCCCTTCCTGTCACAGACATTCCTCACTGACTCTCCCTCTGAGACCCTCTCTAGGGATTGAATTATGTCTGGGCAGAAAATATCTATCTAATAAGTAGCATCTACTGGCTGTTTACCAAGTACCAGGCACTATTTCTAAGCCGTTTGTATACATGGAATAACAGTAGTATGAAATACATGTTATTATGAACCTCGTCTTATACTTGATGAAAGGAGACATAGAGAAATAATTGTGAAGCCTTCCCGAAGTCCAACTCTCAATAGAAGAAGTGGAATCTGCCTCCTCTGTTCCCTGCACTGCCTCTGGCTGGCATTCCCCAGGACTTGCTCTCCCAGGCTGTTGTATGAGGAATACAACCCTGTGTCTTCATCCTCCTTTTGTTTTTTAACTTTGGATGATTGTGAGAGCACAGGGAAGGGGTTTGTGGGACAGGTTAAGTAGGAAGGGGCCCCAGAGTCCACTCAAAATTTTTTGAAAGTCTTCCAAATCCATATGATTCCAGAATCAGAGAGTAGTACCAGTGTACAGCTATCCGGTGCTTGAAATATATCCATTTATTACATCCTCAGAGAAACAGGACTATTCATTCCACTTACAAGAGAGAAAACTGAGCATCCAAGAGGTTAAGTAAAGATCACAGATCTCAAAACCCAGCTACCATTCTTCACTGACTCTAAGGTACTATCAAGTATGAGATGCTCTTTTTTTCTATGCAGCACTCAGAATGAAAAGCCCCCCATGAGAGTCTAAGAGGACGCACACACATACACACACACACTCACACGCTAATAAGCTGGGCTTACACTCTCAGGGAAAGAATGAACAGGAAAAAAAAACAAAAAAATCACCTGTAGACAAGGGCAATGAGGAAACCCACATGCCTATACCCTGATGTTTATTAAATAAAGGGAAAAGTCTCCCCCAAGAATTTAAGCTCCAAAATAGAATGTGCATAGGTTTGCCCCATGAATTCACACTCTGAACGTGATCTAAAAAAAAACCTCAAGCAGACTTTAGTTTAAAGTGGTCCTGGATTAATAGTGCCACCTGGTGACCAGCAGAAGTAATCGCATATCTCCCTGGAAAAAAGTCGAGATTTTACGATTTCTTCTGATAATAAGATGCATTCTGATTTCAGAGATATTAAAGTGTGCCTGTTAGCAAAAATCCTACATTTTAACTAAAAATGTACATCTTAGAATTTTTGAAATACATACAGCATTTATGGCTCCAGAGCCTCTTCTCTTCCCACTGTCCAATTCAGCTTCTTTGGGAACTAATGTGGCCCACAAAAACATATTTTCTGAAAGGAAAAATGCAAATGAAAACCATAATGATACCTTTGCGAACTTTTTAGGAAAGAAAAATGTATAATCAGTTTGAACAATAAGACATGAATAAGGGAACCTGCTTGTTTCTAAGTGAATTAGAGAACACTGAAATGTTCTAACACTGAAATGAACAAAGTTTCATTGAAACGTATAGAAGTATCATTCAGACATTTCCTGATCTATTTTGCCTACAAGAATTGACATGTATACCCCAAATTTTATGGCTTTTATACAGCTCATGGTGTTGATTAATACTTGCAATACTTGTTGAGTGAATAACGTATTTCGAAGATTTAGCTTAAGAAAAAAGATTGAGGAAGACTGCACTGCTCCCTGCAGCTGGTCTCAGGATATTTTTTGTGAGTTCTAAAAGCCAAAAGACATGGGTCAGTTTTGATCTGACTCTTTTCAGCGAAGTGTCTGGAGAGAAAAAAGTTCTGCATACTCTCTGTCATGGAATTTTAAAGGCGATTCACTCCCTATTGCCCCCATGGGAGTGTCTTTTGATTTAAACTTCAGAACAGGGTGCTCACAACTCATGTGGCTTAGCCAACACGCTTTCCTTTCTCTAACCCTTGGTTTCCTCATCTGTGAAATAAGGAAGTTGGACACCCCTGATTCTTCAGTAATCAGTGTCATGAATCTATGAATTTCCTATAACCATGATGGCCATACGTCCTGATTTGCCCAGGACAGTCCTGAACACCTATTTTCCCAATGTTATTAATGGTAACTCCCTTTTCCACTCTCAGAAATCACCTAGTGTGGATAGCACGTGACAAGTCATGTGACCCAGAGTCAACCTCAGGCCAGGCTGGAATTAGGGGTTCTCAGCATCTTCACTTCCCAACAACTTCCTGAGGACTTTCTGAACAGACCCCCTGGATGGAGGAGAGAGTCTAATCCAGTTGTCAAGGTTTTCTTCAGCTTCTCCCAAATTTCACAGATGAATCCTTTGCCCATCTTTAGCCAAGCTAAATATTTTCTAAGAGGGCCTACAGATCTCAAGAGCAAGCAAAAATTAGACCTGTGATAAAGTCTATCATCCTCAGTGACTGTCACAGAAACAAAGAACTGAGTACCACATGTTCTTGCTCATAAGCGGACCCTGAACTCTTACCATAATACTATAAGAAAGGGACTGGCAGTAGCGACACACTGCCAGGGAAGGGAAGGGACATAACATCAGTAAGGGTACCTGATCTCAAACCAGGCAAAGTGGGGACCAAAGGGAGGCCCAAACTTTATCTGCACAATGACCACTTGTATACCTAAATTTGAATTGTACCCCACATCTTTAAAATACAAAAAGAGATGTGTAAAACAGAACACGTTTGTCAAATGCTACCAATCGTGTTGGATTTTTTTCTTCTTTAAAAAATAATGCATTTTCACTAACGAAATTTATACTGAATGCAAGACAGAAAGAAGAAAATTAAATCTCTTTAGATCTTTCAATCCAGGATAATTACCGTAACCATTTGGCACCTGTCCTTCTGGTCTTACGTGAGTGTGAATCTATAGACTTTGCTATGCAATTTTTAAAATAAAAATAGACCATTTTGAACATAGTGCTTTGCAGCTAGCATTAAGCATTCTTTGCTTGAATCTTTTCCCACGTTATTAAATATCCAGTCACAAAATAATGTCAGTATCTGCCTAATATTTCATTAAGTGGTTTCATCATTTTGGGCCTTTTAAAAGCTTTTCACCGTTACAATTACAAATTATGTTGCAGTGGCCATTCTTATAGTTAAGTTGTTCATCTGTGCTTACTTATTTCCTCAGGATAAAATCCTAAAGAGACTGCACATTTCAAAATGCTTGATACGCTTTTTGAAATTGTCCTCAAGAATTGTTGTGCCTCAGCCGGGCTCGGTGGCTCAGCCTGTAATCCCGCGCCTTTGGGAGGCTGAGGTGAGTGGATTGCCCGCTTGGGCAGCGAGACCTCATCTCTACAATAAAATCCAAAAAATCAGCTGGGCGTGGTAGCGCACGCCTGTAATTCCGGCTACTCGGAAGGCTGAGGCGGAAGGATCACCGGAGCCCAGCAGGTCGAGGCTGCGGTGGCGGGGAGCTGCCACTGCACTCCAGTCTGGGCAACAGAGTGAGACTCCAACTCAAAAAAAAAAGAATTGTTGTGCCTCTACTTTTTAAAAATGTCCAATGTGATAAGAAACAAACAGTGTCTCCCTGTCATTTTTATTTTTTAAATTATGAATGATGTCGAAGGTCTTTCTGCGTATGTTTTGTTCTTTCTATTTCTCCTTGTGTGATTTGCATATCTGTAGTGTTGTTATGGTGCGATTTGCACACATGTCTTCATTGTATATTTTATCTTCCTGATTTGTGAGCCCTTCTTACATGGTGAGGAGCTTAACCTCTTTTGTCATTTGTCTACAGCCTTTCCATTTGCAGAGGACTTGCAAAAAGGTGATGGTTCTCAGCCTCTGGTCCTCATTTCTCTTCAGAGACAAGGCTCTGAATGAAGCTTAGGTGGAGAAGGCAATTAATTACAATTACTTATAAATGTTTCCAGGCCAGAGAAGCCAATCTCAAACCTTTAGTGCCCTAGGAGAGCTTGGTAACATAGGAACAGTTTTTTGGAATGAGTTTACTAAGCTAAGTGTTCCAAAAACAATGTTGCCACCTTAGAATTAGGTAACTTCCTCATTTTTAAATAAGATTAAGATATATTTAATGTATACTTCAAAATTGATTGGGTATTTATGCTTTGGATATAAGCATCTGAGAGGGCAAAGTGTCAAAATCAAACCCTATCAAGGAAGATTAGATTTCCTTCTTTCAGTGATGCTATCTTTCTGCTTAATTCTTACTTTTTTTTCATTTGATAAATGACTTTCTTTTGTCCTGACAAACTAATGCAATAAAGCCCTTTTTGTCCCAAACTAATAGCTTTCAAACTTGAAAATCACCTGGGAATCTTGTTTAAAATGCAGGTAGCTTCTTATCACTCTGTCCCACGATTCTGATTTCGCAGGGCGACCTGCATTTTGAGAAACACTCTTTGAGGATTCTGTTATTCTAAGGCATCGACCACTTTTCGGTGTCCTTGGCTGAGCATGGAGACTTGGGCTGGTCACTCACTCCACATCTTCAGAGATCAGCTTACATCAGAAAGTCTCCAGGCACATATTCCAGGATACTGTCACCTTTGACAGACTTAGAAGAGAGGTATCCTTGAGGCTCACAATTGTGTCAGAAGTACAGGTTCTTGAATCAAACAGACCGTGGTTCAAATCCCACTTTGGAAACAGAAGTGGGGACACAGAACAGTTGATTAATTTACTGATCGTTAGTAGCTTATGACAAGTCAATATCATTCTGTCACTCAAGTGGACACACACACACACACACACACAAAAACTTCATTTAGCTTACAAGTGTTTAGTCTTTGTTAAAAGCAGAGGAAAGAACACAGACTTGATGCTGAGTCACAGAACAAGGGGCTGGAGATGATGAGGATCATTTGTCCCTAGGGGTTATTGTGACAATTAGATGACACAGTATTCATATAATAGATGTTGAAATTAATCAATAGTCTTTCTTTTCCCTTGTCCTTCTAATTAATCCTCTGCTAATCCAAACCTGGGTGAGGCTAAACTTTCATTTGAATTAAAATCTCACACATCTCCTAGAGCTTTATAAAAGAAACTACTTTATTAAAAATGATAGGAAGAGCCAATTTCAATGTGTCTTATATTCAAGGGTATGAGGGTCCCAACCTTTGTAAATCCAGTCAAGAGCTGCATTGTAGCCTATTGGGAGAGGCGTTTCCATCAATGCCCCAGGATCAATGGAGCACAGATAGTAGCCATCTTGGCCTCTGGGTTGTGTTTAAATACATCAATGTTATTCGCTGGTCTTTTCTCTAAATGGGTTGATTATTCCAAACTCCCTGCCATCATCATCTTCCAAACAAAATGCAAAAGATTGTCTCGCTCTCTATGGATGGCTGGTGTTGGTGTTTGATCATCCCCAAAGGCCATGCCTTTCTTCCTGTAAGGAAAAGCCAGCCAAGGATTTGCTGTCACTACACACAGGGTTTCTTTATGCCCCTGCAAGAACTGTCCTTCTGTCCACGCCTCTCGTGATTTCTGGGGAGTCCATCCAGCACAGCTCAGAGGCTTCTCTCTTGCGATTCTTGGGAAGCCGGTCAGGCACAGTTCAGAGCACTCAGCCTGCTTGGCTCACCTCTCCTTTTGCATTCACTCCATCGGACATCACATTCTGAGATGCTGTAGGAAGACAGAAAGCGGTGGCTTCCACTCCTTGGAAATTCACACTCTTACTTGAGGATCTTGGGCCAGTCATTGAACTTCCATTTCTAAAAATGTGCATGATAATGGTCACCTCCCAAGGTTTCTGGGCAGGTGAATTGCAGATACTACTTATTAAGTGCCTTGGAGGTTGCAATGAATTGCAGGTGAGGTGGCAGTGTGACAAGGAACCTGCTGATGTGTCTTCATCACTTGCTCCCATATCTGACCCTGTCGTATTTTATGTTTATTATCTTATTTTATTTAATCATCACAATAGCCTTTCGTAGAGTTCTTAGTTCTGCCATTTGACAGGTGAGGGAGTCTCAGAAAGTTTGAACAGCTTTTCCAAGGCCCAAACTTGTAAAGGCAGCAAAGCTGGAACTCAGACAGAGTTCACTGTGCCTTTCAAGTTGTTCTACCATTTCTATTACACCTTGAAAGTTCCTGAGCTTGTCGTAAGTGCCTACTTTCCATACAGTTTGGAATTCACTGAGGATGCAGCCAGTGGGTGCGTGGGAGAGGTAAGACAGCAATGCATATGATAAATAACTCGGAGGCAAAAAAAAAAAGAGCAAAGTTTAAGCCATAGACATTTATTTTATCCTCTGTTCAACACCCTCACACACACACACACACACGTGCTCACATGTACCACACACATAGGTGTACACATCCTCAAGCAATCCACCCCATGTTCCTGGCTACACCCAGGACCTTGATAAAGGTAAACTAAAACAAAAGCAACTGTGTCACCTTAGCTATCCATGCACACGTGAAAATCAAATAAATAAACATGTGAACACATGAAATATCTTTTCTCTTAGGGGAGTGGGGGTAGGAGTGATGGTTCTGTGAACCACCCTGAGCTTTGTGTCCAGAAAAAGACTAATTAGCTCAAGCAATCAAGGGGTTATTTGCATGAGGAGATGACGTAAGAGAGAGGCTAAGCCAGAGATAACCTCCTCAAAAGACCAAAGGCACATTAAATGAAACTGAGAGTGGCAAGCTTCATTTTTTACGCAAATAAGCTATCAGATTCTGCCAGTTTTATGTTATAATAATAATAGCTATCATAAATAGTTCTTACTGTGAACCAAATTCTGTGCTGAATATTTTCAAACATTCATTTTGTGTTACTTTTTTTCTGTCAGTAGTCACATTAAAACAAGGATTTGCCACACAAGAAAATCTTTAGATAATTCTTTGGCTTAATAGAATTGGTTCTTATCTGTGTTCAGAATGTCTATTCGTTTTTCTCTGTCCTTTATAATGAAAATCAAGGTTAAAAATTTTCAGGAAAAATTCATCATAAAGTCTACATCATAAAGTCCTTTTTCTTCCCATCAACTTCTATTGGAGTCATAATGACTAGAATAAAATAATAAAGGGGGACCTGGGGCAAAGAAAAGAAGGCAAAACAAATGAATGAACTTTCTGATGGGTTAAGATGTTGGACTCTGGAATTAGGTGATGAGAAAGAGGAAAGAGTCTTTCCTCCCAAGGATGATAGATCTGGGGGAGGATGAGCTGAAAGAATGGTGGAATCGTATTGGAAGCTTTATAAGAGTTCTGCTTGGAATCCTCATTTGTCAGCCTAATCCCCTAACAAAGAAGAGCATAGCATTAGAAAATGTATTACCTGGATTGCCTGAGCCCACGGGTTCGAGACCCACCTGGGCAACGAGACCTCATCTCTACAATAAATCAAAAAAATCAGCCGGCAATGGTAGCACATGCCTGTAATTCCTGCTACTTGGAAGGCTGAGGCAGAAGGATCGCCGGAGCCCAGCAGGTCGAGGCTGCGGTGGCCGGGAGCGGCCACTGCACTCCAGTCTGGGCGACAGAGTGAGACTCTAACTCAAAAAAAAAATATTACCATTAAAGGTCTTCTGTTATCCCTGGCAAGTTTCCTCCCAGTCTCACACTTCCGAAGCACAACATCTTTGATACATGTGAGCATGTTTCTTCATGAGTCAACTAAACATGATGAAATCCACCTTTGTTCAAAAGTTAGTTTACTTGAAAAGATGTATGTCAGTTAGAGATTCCACCTGTCACTCATAGGTTTTCTCCTGATAATGATGTTATTAGGTAGAGACCGAGATAAAGAAGACGGTTGCTTCCAAACTAAAAAAACAAGGGAAAATCATCTCTTATTGCACTATGCCTTTTATCCAAATGACCTAATGTAAGCATGCTCCAGGCCATTGCCATGCTACAGAATGCATGATTTTAACAGCAGAACAGAGGTTAAATTTCTTTAGCTGCTAGTGCAAAATGAATAGATTATCCTGGGTGAGAGTCTTCTTTAATTTAACAAAGATATTAATTTATACTAATGAAAGATGTGCTAGAAAATTCTCTTTCTTCAAACGAAATTTATCCAAACATGAAATGGGCTTCCAAGTGAGGAGTTCATTTCTCACAACTCTAGAGATATTCAGACAGAAGTAAACAGCTCATACCTGAGCGTATCGCTGAGTGAAATTGGCACTAGTAGGGGGTAGACCAAGACGGCAAATGAAATCCACTCTACCTATGAGATTTGGTAATCTCACACACAATTTCAGATAAAAAAGAGTAAAATTATAGCTTGGACAATTAACTAGATAATTGCTTTAGTTAGATGAATCCTCTACAAATTGTAGAGATGTACACCTTTATGTCAGTACATTTTGGCTTATTTCCAAACGGAGAATTTTGGAGAACATGGTGATTTTCCTCACCCTCAACTAGGAAGATCTTTCAGAACTGCTTTAGCTATGGAAACAGAAGATTGGAGGCTCTATTCATCACCTCTGCAAGCAAATTTCTCTGATTGTTGCTCAGTGGATAAAAAAATCTGTAATAAATTTTCTTCCACATGATTAGACTTGGGTTTCCTGGCTTGTTTGTGATGGATCTAAGAACCCATATACCTCAAGGATCTGATTTTGTTTCTCAAGATGCCTTTCAAGAGAATTTAGGGTCAACATTTCCATACACAAGCAAAGTGGAACCCAAGTTCTTCCTGCCTCATTTTCTTGGAATAAACTCCAAGTTTCAATTTCATCAAATCAAATAGGAATTTTCATTTTTGAAATAATTTTTTAAAATTATTTGAAGATTGGGAATTTCCTCTTACTCTGTTGCATTTAAATAAAATTCACAAGCCAGGCTCAGTGGCTCAGCCTGTAACTCCCAGCACTTTGGGAGACCGAGGCAAGTGGATGGCCTGAGCCCGTGGGTTCAAGACCAGCCCGGGCAACTCGGCGAGACCTTGTCTCTACAATAAATCAAAAATTAGCCGGGCATGGTAGTCCACACCTGTAGTTCCGGCTATTTGGAAGGCTGAGGCCGAAGGATCGCCAGAGCCCAGCAGGTCAATGCTAGGGTGGCCGTGAGCATGCCACTGCACTCCAGCCTGGGCAACAGAGTGAGACTTCAACTAAAAATAAAATAAAATAAAATTCACAATGTCTTTTGTTTTCTACTTGGTTGTCAATTCATCCATCAAGGTTAAAAAAAAAAGTTTTATTATTTTGCATTGCATTGAGGATTCATTCATCAATCAAGAAAATACAACAGTGCTGTTTTATTAAACTAATTCATAGGGTGTTTCTAAAGCTCATTATTTGCCCAGATCGTGCTTTACTTTCATTCTAAGCAAGATTTACATAGACACAAATTTTTAACCCATTGACTCTCTTTGCATCATGAATTACATCACTGAAATATACCCAGGAACAAGATGGCCTTACCCTGAAAATGACAAGGTAGCAGCAGTCAGTGAGATCCTGCACTTTAGAACCAAACTGTTTGGATTCCCTATTTACGATCTGTGAAGGTGTGGTTGAGTTCTCAGTTATTATTATTATTTTTTACCAATTTTTGTGTTTATTTTTGTCTCAGTAGCGTTGGGGGTACCCATGGTTTTCTTACATGGATGAATTGTATAGAGGTGAAGAAGGCTGGGATTTAAGTGTACCCACCACCTCCACCAGTACATATTCTCAGTTTCTTTATCTACAAAGTGATGATATGGTAAACAAGATCTTTCTCAAATTGCTGCTGTGATCGTTACATGAGAGCATCCATGTAAAGCATGTGGCACAGTACCTGCCACACACGAGGTATTAGTCATTATTATCCAAATCTGTTGCCCTAGATTTTGACCTTTCTCTGAATCAACCAAAACTTTGCAGATTGAAAAATAATCCAAATTCAAATCCAAGTTCCTAAAGGAAGTGCTTGTAATTGTTTCCAAGTGGCATGCTCTTTTGATTGATATGAATCCCATTTCAAGTTGGCTCAGGTACTGCCCCAGGTATTTCCTGCCCATAGACTGTGGTCAAACAGAACAAACGCTTGACTGCAGTCCAGAGATGTGGCTTGTTGTCTAAACCGTTGCCACCAACCAACTAATTGATCATGATAAGCTCTTTCCCATCTCTGATCCCCAAGTTTCTCATCTGAAAAAAAAAAATGTATATATGACTGCCAAATTCTCTCATTGACCTAGGACTCAGTGAATTATAAGTGTTCAGAGGTCAGTTCCAAAAACACCTTTCCTAAAGATTCTGAAGAAGCTGAAAATTCCACCCAGTGGTGGGGGATATTTTACAAACAAGGGAAGGATATGGGCAGGGTCTTCTTCCACATCAGAAGACCCCACCTGAGATCATAATCTCTTTAGAAGAACCCTTTATAATATAGTAAGCCATATTAAAATAACAGCACTTTTAAGGTCCCCAATTCTGTACAGAGGAATGGAAGGCAGCATTGTGGAAGGCAACATTATGGTTGAAAAGGCAAGTTTCATGCAGGTGAAAGTATAGCAATTAAATAAGTATAACTAATTGATTAATAGCAGGAACATTTATATATAGGATTATTATGTGCAAGGCATTGCTCTAAGCAATTTGCATATATTTACTCATTTCATTCTCTAAGTATCCCTTATGAGACAAATTTGATTATTATATCCACTTCTAGATGAGGAAACTGAGACATAGAAGGCTTAGTAAATGTATCCAAGCCTACACAGCTTGTAAGTTTGGAGCTGAAATTCAAACACAAGTAGTCTCACTCTTGATTTGTTCATGCTCACAAGGATAAGCAGGGCCAGGTGAGGACAGAGCAGGGACGAGACAAGGAGTCTCTGACTTTGGCAGGCAGAAACATACAACAAACTTAATATAGCTATGAGCCAGAGTGTTCAGACCTCAAGTCAAAAGGAAGTGTGATGAATCACCACTCATTCTCAGTACCCTATCATCCTGAGCCAATTAGGAATTTTCTTTTCATAGTTCTGTTCTTACATTTCCAAAGTAACAATGCACTCCATTCTGAATCCCTGTATATGCTATTTGATTGACAGCAGTTTCACACACATTATAAGGTTCTTCTTTTATGTGACTGTGCAAGGCATTAAAGTTCAAGCATGAAAATAATAAAATGCTTTAGCACTGCAAAACCTAAGAATTGTATTCTACTTCCCATTTGATGGACAAGAAAAGTGAACTTCAAAGAAATTGGCTTTGCTCACAGTAAAATGCTGACAGAACGAGAGGCAAAGTAAGTCTTCCTACTTTGCTTCCAACCAAGTTGCCTTGTGAAGAAAATAAAAACTATAAAACCTAATGAAGTTTATCCTGTACAGACGATTATGTGACTTCTTTTGAAGTCATCGGCAAGAAACATTCATGTAAGGAGTCACCCAGTCTCAGGTTTGAGATCTATAGGAAAGGACATTTTCTTTCTTTTTTTTTTTTCTTTTTTTTTTTTTCTTTTGAATTGGAGTCTCACTCTGTCGCCCAAACTGGAGGGCAGTGGCCGCTTCCGGCCACCGCAGCCTCGACCTGCTGGGCTCCGGCGATCCTTCCGCCTCAGCCTTCCAAGTAGCCGGAATTACAGGCAGGCGCTACCACGCCCAGCTGATGTTTTGATTGATTGTAGAGATGAGGTCTCGCTGCCCAGGCGGGTCTCGAACCCGCAGGCTCAGGCAATCCACTCACCTCAGCCTCCCAAAGGTGCGGGATGACAGGCTGAGCCACCGAGCCTGGCTGGAAAGGACATTGTCATAGTGACTGCAGGCCAGTAATGGAAAGGACATTTTCATAGTGACTGTGGGCCAGCAAAGGAGTGATCTCCTAAGCTCAGGCATTAGGAGTGCTCAAGCTGACAGTGTTTAAAACCCCAGGATGCCCTGCCTAGGCTCAGAGAAAAGAGACCCGCTTCCTGAACAAAGTAGAAAAGGTCACCTGATGGTTATCAACACACATTTGATTAGACATCAGGGATATTATGGAAAAGGTATCTGAATTGGGAAGACAACGGCCATCACAGTTTCAAGATGCTGTGATGACGATAAGGATAATGACAGATGAAGAAGAAAATGAAAAAAAGGAGAAGAGAAGGAGGAGGAGAACAGTTATCGACCCTAAAAATTATCATTGTTGCTTTTAAAATTCCGTTATCAAATCTATATAACCAAGCTGGTTTGGGGAAATTACTCAGTCAGCCTACAAAGAAGAATTTGATCTTGCGTAATTGGTTGTTAGAAGGAACTCAGACATTACATGTATCTTGCTTTGAATTAACTGCTTTGTGGCCAACTCATTTATTTTCAAGCTGGCATGTGTGGGCCGCTTTGATTGTGCCCTGTTCCTAGGCAGCGCTCTTGGAAACGTGAATAGCATGGGTTTTCTGTGGTTTTATCAGGAGTAAGGATGGCTTGTAGTGATTCTTCAGAGCCATGTTCCTGGCTCTCTTCCAGATTTCAGGCAGGTTGTCAGCGAGTGGACAGTGACTTCAATACTGGAGAGGGGGACAAAAGCACTTCCCTACAAAAGCAATACACGTGCAGTCTCTAAGCACCATTGTCCTTCACCTACGGAGCTCACTAGCTAGCTTATTGCCCCAACCTTAACCATGACATTCAGCAGTAAGTGTGAATCTGAATCCCAGACCACACCAAGAAGTCAACAAGAGAATAAAAATTATGTAACTGTTGATTGCAAACAACATACCAACAACACACTGGGCTAGTTTTGTTCTTTCACTGACCTGGCTGAAACCTTGTCTTGGTATTGTAGGTATACAGCCTAAGATATTGTGAGAGCTCTCCTTGTCAGCTTCTTGTACAAAGTCACTGTGAAATTCAAAGCAAGGATTACAAAGTTTCAAAGGGACGCTCAGCTTCTGTGCCCCTCTCCCACCTCAAAATGACCTGCATGCTCTGTGATCAAAGCAAGTTACTAGGCCTCCCTGGCATTAAAGTAAAATGAGGCGCTTGGTTTAAACTGTTTCTAAGTTCTTGTTCAGTTCTAAAAACCCTCCCTCTTTCTGAAAAAAGTAGAATATTTCTCAGCTTAATGACTTCAAGATGGTTTGAGAGACTAGGCAGAAGTAAGGCAAATACACATTCAGTGCTGACCTTCTAGAAGCTTTTAAAGCTGGACAATGAAATTACTGCATACTCTGGATAATCAAAATAAAGTTACCATCATTCCCCAGGGCTGTCTTGAGCAGACATAGAAGGGCATCAAGCATATTGGTCTATCAGTCTTGGTTTCTCTTCTGTGAAACGAAAGGGCTACACTTGCTGAGATCTCTTAAGGCTACTTTCTATTTGAAGATTCTGTGAATTTATTTTCAGTCTTTTTTTTATTTTTAAAAGAAAGTCAGAAAGACTCCTTGGTAAAAACACTCCCCGGTGTTCCCAAGCCTAACAAGAAACAGCAAGATCCTTAAATGACTTAAGTTTACTCATGAAGAAAGTCAATGTATATTTGATCTGCTGCACGTATGGATGTGTGCTCCTCTGTTCTGTGAAAATGATGTCAGTGCAGAGGGAGGGGAGGGACTGGATAAGCTGGAGCAAAATCCTGCCCTCTCCATGGGATTTACTCCTGGGCTGTCACTGGACGGTTGGCAGGAGAGATGACAATAACACTCTTTGAAGGTTTTATTAAGATACAGATTCCTCTTAATGTTTTTTTTTTTAAAATCTGATTGACCTGTTTTTCTTGATGTTTCTCTCAACCCTCAAAACTGCCAAAAGTTAGTACTTCCAAAAGCCCAACTCTGCTACTAATTAATTCATTCTCCCTTTTTTTAAATTACAGTATTCTCAAATGAGGGATGAAGTGTTCAAGTCGAACTTGGTCTGTGCATTTATCGTTCTTCTATTTATCACGGCAATACAAAGTTTGCTTCCGTCTTCAAGGTAAATATGAAAGAGTTCACTTATACGGTGAAATGTTTTGTGAGACAATGGCCCCTCACCTGGAGCCAACCAGCTGACTTTTCAAGGGATCAGGACTTAAAATAACTGAGTCCAGGACCCATACCAAAATGTTTGCCAATATTCATATCCATTCTGAATGTTTTACTCTGCATGATAATTTCACTGCTCGGTCAAGGCAAGAGTCTTTTTTCCCAATCTTAATAAAAACTACAACCAAAATTAAAATAGGCCCCACTCTTATTTGACATTATATCCATGAACACAGAAAGTAAGTCTAAGAGCCTCAATCACTTGTTCATTTGTTAGTAGGAGGTGTTCATATATACAGAATCATAGCTTTCTGGATCAGCAAAATTGGTATTTTAGTAATAGTGTAAATACCTTACCTTGGTCAATCACTGTTTCAAATATTTTAGCTACAAAAATTCCTGAAATTGCCATGGGAGTCCTACGAGGTAGGTGCTGTGATTATCCCCATATTAAAGGGAAGAAGCCGAGGTTTAGAGTGTTTGAAGTAAGTTGCCCAAGGTCTCACAGTTGAAAGATGTTACAGCTTGGATCCAGCCAAGGAAGTCTAACTGTCCAGCCTAGGTTTTTAATACCCAATTAAACACATACTCATAATGTCCAGGCTATAGGTGCCATAGCCAGGATTCGAACCTAGTTCTGGATTAGTCTAATAGCCATAATTTTTCGTCTCTCCACCACTGTAAGCTCCCTCCTGCCTCTTTTCTCCACTACATTTGCCATGAGTTCCTAAATTTACCATGAGTTTTCTCCTTTCACATGGCTAAAAATAACATTAAACTTTTAAATATTTAATTTAGGCAAAGCCATTTGTTAGTCCCTAAGGATGGGATAATTTTGCAAAAGGAGGTCTGTACCTTCTAAAACATCATTTATTGGGAGACAAGGACATTAACATCATTAATAAAACAAAAAACCACAGATGCTGGTGAGGATGCGGAGAGAAGGGAACGCATCTACGCTGTTGGCGGGAGTGCAAACTAATTCAACAGTGTGGCAATTTCTAAAAGAAACTAAAAATTGACATTCCGTATGACTGAGTAATCCCCCTTCTGGTAATATACCTGGAGGAACTCAAATCATTCTACAAAAAAGATACCTGCACACACATGTTTATTGCAGCACTCTTCACAATAGCAGAAACATGGGGCTGCCCATCGAAACTGGACTGGATTTTTAAAAGTGGTCCATATGCACAGTGGAATATCACACAGCCATAAAGAAGGACAAAATTATGGACTTTGCAGCAACTTGGTTAGATTTGGTGTCTATCATACTCAGTGATCTATCACAGAAACAAAGATCTGAGTACCACGTGTTCTCACTCATAAGTGGACCATGAACACCTGTCATAATACTACAAAAAAGGGATTGGCAGTAAGAGGACACTGTGGGGGAGGGGCACATGATATCAATAAGGGTACCTGATCCTAATCCAGGCAAATTAAGGTCCAATGAGAGATCTAAAACTTCATCTGTACCTAAACCACTTATGTATGCAATCCTTGTGGGGACTTGCACCCCACAACTTCAAAACAAAAAAAAAATACAAAAGAAAAGATTGAGTTGAAGTATAGTTAACAGTGGATGTTAGATTTTAAGTCTTTAATTGAATAATATTAACTTGCAATTTAAAAAAAACCAATGGCTTTCAATTACCGAAGCACTTATTACATGCCAGAAAAGTACTAAATCCTTGGCATGGATTACCTCTTTAAAAAGCCTGTAATCCCGCACCTTGGGAGGCTGAGGTGAGTGGATTGCCTGAGTCCGCAGGTTCGAGACCTGCCTGGGCAACTTGGCAAGACCTCATCTCTACAATAAATCAAAAATTAGCTGGGCGTGGTAGCACGCGCCTGTAGTTCCAGCTACTTGGAAGGCTGAGGCGAAAGGATCGCCAGAGCCCAGCAGATTGAGACTGCAGTGGCCGGGAGCTGCCACTGCACTCCAGTCTGGGCAACAGGGTGAGATTCCAACTCAAAAAAAAAAAGCCTTAAAAATAACCAACAAGTGAGGCAGCATTCTAATTCCCATTAAGTAAATAAGGATTTATCCCCGGTCACGTCTATATAACATCTGAGCTGAGATTTGAACCCAGAGACAGAGTCTGTGATTTTAACTATTTAATTACTTTGCATCAAAATCAATGATTCATTCTAAGGGGCTCAAAGAAACATTTTCAGAAAAAGTGTAATTTTGAGTTGAATAGAATGAAGGAAAAATTTGGAGGAGTATTTTCATTTAGAAAACAGCACAGGTGTGAAAGATCTTGTGTTTGTAGAATAGTGAGTAAAGGCCAGGCTCGGTGGCCCAGCCTGTCATCTCAGCACTTTGGGAGGCCAAGGCGAGGGTATTGCCTGAGCCCACTGGTTCGAGACCAGCCTGCGTAACTTGGTGAGACCTCGTCTCTACAATAAATTAAAAAATTAGCCAGGCTTGGTAGCGCACACCTGTAGTTTCAGCTACTTGGAAGGCTAAGGCACAAGGATCACTGGAGCCCAGCAGGTCAGCGCTGGGGTGGCCATGAGGGTCCTGCTGCACTACAGCCTGGGAGACGGAGTGAGACTCCAACTCCAAAAAAAAAGAAAAAAGTATAGTGAATAAATGGGAGAGTTACAGCAAAGGATTCGTGCATGAGGTGATGGGCACTATGGCTGGAAAAGAGGTGAGCTAGCAGAAGCTCAATGTCCACTACTATGTTAATAACTTTGGAACTGATCCTGGGGATAGGGAGGAGTCCCTGAAGAATTTTAGGAAAGTTATAGCACAATGATGTAGAAGAAAGATTGTTCAAGTTAACAATTAGGGAATAGCAATGCTTAACCTTCTCTTGATTAGCTAGGGACATTAGATGTGGCCTATTTCTGAATTTCTCTGAATTCCCACATATCTGACCCACTAGACAGCAAAACCAAAATCCACATGGACTATGCTTATGACAAAAATAGGTGACGTGGTAGCCCCATAAATTCCAAAATGAAAATGGGTAGTGATAACCTCCCAATAGCCCCAAGATTTGTGTGAAATCAGCATCTGTGTGGGAGAAAATAGAAGTACCGGGCATCTGTCACACCTGGAAACAAAACATCAATATAGCCAACAGATTTTCACTGGGAAGTGCTGTGGGCCAAAGTGAGAAAGCAACTGAAAGTGGGAAGGAGTTTGCCCGATCCAACAGCAGTTGTAAGGCCTGAAGAACCGAATCCATCAGGACACTATGAACTTCCAAAACCAAAGGTCCAAATCTCCCTCCCAGGATGGAACCCTGAAAGGAACTGTGTGAGAGAAATCAAAATTACTTACAGTAAGGGCTGCAGAGAAGAAGAGAAGGTTTAGGTAGAACTGGGAAGGGAATCTGGGTATCATGTTTTTGAATGACTGCACAAAAATAACCAGAGAAAGCTCTGGAAAGTTAAAAAATAAACTATCCTGTACTACACCCTTTCTAAAAGTGCAGGAAAGTGTTTTTTCACACAAATGAGCAACAAAATATGTTGATGGGGTTGCCATCAATATATTTGAAAGCACTCCAAAAAGATACGCTCACAAAGTTTACCAAAACTTTAACCTGCTCTTTCAAAAGGAGCAGAAACACTTTATGCTACTTAAGCATGAAATAACAACCTGAATCAAAATTCGAAAAACTGACAAATTTGGCAAAAGAGCTCAGGAAGAAATAGAAATAAAATAAAGATCTATTTCAGGGGGGACACACCTCATCAACAAGGGTAACTGATCTCAAACCAGGTGAAGTGGCGGCCAAAGTGAGGCCCAAACTTTACCTGTACAATGACCATTTGTATACCTAAACCTGAATTGTACCCACATCTTTAAAATAAAAAAGATATAGTTCAGGGGGAAAAAAACTTTCAAAAAGGGAATATACAGCACATAGGCACAGCAAATAATGACTTAAGAAAGACAGAAGCTGAAAGAAAGAACATTTTTAAGTCAAAAAGAAAATGAAAAAGGATTGTCAGAGCCTCCTAACCACACACCAACAAGAATCCACTCCACTAATCATTTCAGTAACAGTTGAAAGGACTCCAGACTCTTTCTGAAAAAGAGTACTTAGAGGAGCCCAAGTGAAAGGGAGAAACAGAGACACTAGGAAAACTTGAAACCTCTGTAACATAGAGCTGCAGGTAACATTCAGCAGCACAGCCCAACTTCAGGCCAGATTAACATAAATCCTCACAGTAAAGGTCTATTACCTGATATGCTTAGTTTGCAACAGAAAATTACAAAGCACATCAAGAGAAAAGAAGAGACAAAACAATTTTCAGAATCGAATTCAGACATAACACAGATGTTGAAATTATCAGACAGGGAATTTTAAATAACTATTCCTAATACATTAATGGTTCTAATAGAAGAAGTAGACAGCATGCCAGGAGAAATGGGCATTACAAACAGATGGACACTCTAAGAATCAAAAGGAAATAAAAAGAAATGCTAAAATTCAACGCACTGTAACAGACTGCCAGGTGCAGTGGCACGCACCCGTGCTGTAATTTCAGCTGCTTGGGAGGCTGAGGCAGTAGTATCACTGGAGTCCAGGAGTTCAAGACCAGCCTGGGCAACAGAGTGAGACCCTGTCTCTAAAAGAAGAAAAGGAAAAAATGCTATAATAGAAATAATAACTGCCTGCAATAATCTCACCAGTAGGCTCAGCAAGCCCATGGAAATCACAAGTTTTAAGATAGGGTGATAGAAACTTTCAAAACTGAAATGCAAACAGAAAAATGGGTGAAGGTGGAACAGAGGAAAAGGAAAAACATCCAAGAACACTGGGGTGATTTCAAAAGAAGAAGCAAATGCACAATCAAATTGCCAGGAGAAGAAAAGAGAACTAAGCAAAAGAAGCATTTGAAGTAATATTTGAGAATTTTTCAAAGTTAATGACTGACACCAAACCACAGAACCTGAGAAGTTAAACACTTTGGTTAAATAAGCAAACAGGATAAGCATTTTAGAATATATATATTATATTCAAAGGCAAAGACAAAGGGAAAATCTTAAAAGAAACAAGAGGGAAGGATGCCACCTTATCTATAAATTAATAAAGGTAAGAATTATATCATACTTTTTGTCAGAAACCATGGAAGCAAAAAGAGAGTGGAGTCAAATATTTAAAGTGTTGAAAGTAAAGCCTCCTTGGGTCGACCTTGAGCAATTATCATAATACTATAAGAAAGGGATTGGCAGTGGCGGGAAACTGTCAGGGGATGGGGTGGGATTGGCAGTTGAGGGAAACTGCCAGGGGAGGGAGGGGGAGAACACCTCATCAACAAGGGTATCTGCATAATGAACATTTGTTTACCTAACCTGAATTGTACCCCATATCTTTTAGATAAATTAATTAATTGAAGTCATAAACCTAGAATTCAATATCTTTCCTACATTAGGGAAAAATAAAGACTTTCTTAGAAAAACAAAAACTGCATTTTTAACAGACTTTCCCTGCAAGAATCATAAAAAAGAAGTTCTTCAAACAGAAGAATAAATCATATAGATCAGAAACTTGGTTCTTCATAAAGAAAGGAAGAATATCAGAGAAAATATAAATGAAGTTAAATATTTTTTTCTTATTCTTAGTTTATCTAAAACAATAAAATGTTGTTGCTTTAAACAAAAAGAGGTTTTTACTGCTCATCCTATAGACATTTAAATGTTAAGAAAATAATACTACAAATAAATCTATGTTCACAAATTGGCAACCGGGAAGAAATGGACCACTTTGCTGAAATACACAAACTATCCAGCTTCATGGAAGGAAAAGATAATTTGAATGGTCTTATATCTATTACATACATTGAATCAATAATTCAAAAACTTGCAAAAACAAAACACCAGACCCAGATTATTTAACTAGCGAATTCCATAAATATTTAAAGGAAAAATAATCCAAATTCTCTACAACCTCTTCCAGAAAATAGAAGGAGAGAGAGCGGTTCCTAATTCATTTTTTCAGGCCATCATTACCCTAATACCGAACCCAGGAAAGACATTGAAATAAAGGAAAACTACAGGCCAGTATCCCTCATAAACCATAAATACAAAAAAGGGTATGTTCCATGAGGTATGCGTTAACAACTTGAAACCCCTATATACAGAGGGTGCCAAAAAAATGTATACACATTTTAAGAAGGGAAAAATATATACCAATAACAAAGATGAATACAAGTCACATTTGACCTGTGCAATTTCAAGAGGTGCTCAAAGTGATTATCATCAGAAAAAGTACTTCAGAAAGTAATACATAGATGACATCTCTTAAAAATGTGTGTGTGTGTATATATATATATAAAGTATATATACATTTTATATATATAATATTATATAATAATATATATTAGCACTTCTGTTATGCTGAAGATGAGTCAGGGATATTGTGTAGGGCCAGAAAATAAGAATGTGCTAAAACACACACACACACACACACACACACACACACACACACACACACACACACACACACACACACAAAGGAGAATACAGCAAAGAGACATAGGAGCCAGGAGCCAACTGAAAAGGCCTCCAAGAGTCAAGGCTAGAACAAATTGAGCAACAAAATAAATAGAGTAGCATTGGATTATAATCCAAAATATGCAATAAATATCTACAAGTCCATACTAAAATAAATAAATTATTGATGTATCTTCCATACAGAAAACATCTCAATGTCTTATGTAGATAATGCATCTCCAATGAGGTGAAGCTTAACGCTCACTCTTTACGTGAAGGCCATCCTAAAAGAGACTTCTTTCCTGAGTACAGAATGGACTAGGGACAAAATAGGGAAAAACCTGACAAAGACTACCACAGCCAGGTGATAAAAATTAATATCAGGAGTGATAAGCCATGTTGATAAGAAGGGTACATAATCCCTAGTCTTCCTACCCTAAACCCATAATCTACTCATGAAGAAAACATCAGACAAATCTTGGTTGGAGGACCATCTATAAAACACCAGAGCAGTATTCCTCTAACTGTCAAGGTCATTTAAAACAAGGGAAGTCTGAGAAACTGTCACAGCAAAAGGAGCCCGAAGAGACATAGCAACTAAGTGGGAGGTGGTATCCTGGACTGGAGATACAACTATGGGAAGATCTAGAAGGAATGTCTATCTCAGTATCTATGAGCCTACCTAGGAGTCAGATTGGGATCTCGAAGTAACATGTCTGTTATTTTTTTTTAATTTGAATATATGGCTGATGTTAGGCTCAGAGCAGTAATGCACAAGATGAACCTGGATTGTCTTATCCTATAAGAAAACAAGGAAGCCATCAAACAATATTAGACACACGTCAGAGGACTCAGAAGCCACATTAAAGAAGCACCCTCTGTTCAAAGATGGAATAATTTGAGCTTCAGTGATAATAATTATTAAAACATTTCATCACTTAGGCACAGTGGTTGATGCTTGTAATTCCAGCACTTTGGGAGGCAGAGGCAAGAGGATTGCCTGAGCCCATTGGTTTGAGACGAGCCTGGGCAACTTGGCGAGACTTCATCTCTACTATAAATAAGAAAATTAGCCAGGCATGGTGGTGCATACCTATAGTTCCTGCTATTTGGAAGGCTGAGGCATAAAGATCATCTGAGCCCAACAAGTCGAGGTTTGCAGTAGCCTTGAACATGCCATTACACACCAGCCTGGGTGAGAGTGTGACTACAACTCAAAAAAAAAAAAATTAATCAAAGCCCTGCAATTATATTTAACTTCATGAGTTCATAATGATATTTTTAGGTTGGTAATCTTTGGTGGATAATAGAGGACTGACGGATTGTGTTGAAAACTGGTGAAAAAGTGAGAGAAACAAGTATTCTTTCCATCTTCCCTGTATGAACTCCACCACAAGATAACCAACTAGTAAGTCAGGGGAAATATAAAAATATTTCAGCTAATAAATTTTAAAGAGATGGTAAAATTAAAATATCACCATATTCCAATCTCCGATAAATTGATGCTATCAGCACAAAAAAGAGAGACAACCATACTCCCTGAGGGAAGAGCACGATACTACTTACCAAAGAGATCAAGCTTAAGTTTGACCAGGTCTTCGAATCCAGCTTCCAATTTGCAGGAATTTTAGTGGACAGCAAATATTGAACAGTACACACCAGCAAAATCTAGACAGCCGGACATGCGGTGGATCAAAGGTACATAGTCTACAATAAATAAATTGTATGGAAAATAAAAGGATAAAAAGAATTTATAGATTTTAAGATTTGAAAGACAAATTCAATTTAATTTTTAAAAAATGGGTGAGACCAAACTATAGCGTCTATACGTGGATGATAACATTATAGAGGGGGAAAAAAAGTGATAAATTGGGAATGGGAAAGAAAATTGTGATTGGCCCAGGGGTCATGAATAGGCTTTCAGTGTACTCTGCAAAATTCTGTTTCAGAAATTGGGTGGTTGTTACAAAGGTAGACACTTATAATAACTAATTAAGCCAGATTTTTGTTTGATTTTCTTTTTTATGCTTCATTTTACAATTTTTAAATAGTTCTTTGGGATGAGGAGAGGCCTAAGTAATTCTGCCAAATGGGGCTAGGAATCTTTACAACAATAGCCACTGAATGCTTATGATGTACAGACCTGTCTAGACACTGGGAATACATCTCTAAAGAAAAAAAGACAGCCCGGTGTGGTGGCTCACCTCTGTAATCCCAACACTCAGGGAGGCCAAGGCGGGAGGATTGCTTGAGTCTAGGAGTTTGAGACCATCCTAGGCAACAGGGACACCTCATCTCCACAAAATTATAAAACAGCCAAGACTGGTGACTCAGCCCTGTAGTCCCAGCTACTCAGGAGGCTGAGGTGGGAGGATCGATTGAGCCCAGGAGGTTGAAGCTATAGCAAACCTCAAGCGTGTCCCTGCACTCTAACCTGGGTGACAGAGTGAGACCCTCCAACTCGAAAAAGGCAAAAAGGCAAACAAACCAAAAAAAAACCTCCTCTCTTGGACCTTATAATTTGGTAGAATGAGACAAAGAAATTATATATATGCTTATGTATGTATGTATGTATCTGTCTAGGTGCATATGCTATTTTGCAGCTACTTTTATGCAATGAATCTAGATACTAAATGCAGATATGTCTATGCTACACGTACAGATATGTCTATGCTATGTATGTAGATATGTATGTTCTATGAAAGGAATAAATCGGGAGGGTACCAGAGAGCACTGGAAGAGAAGACTGATTTTGACTACCCAAGAGCCTATGAGGACTAGGGTTCCAGGAAAAGAGATCTCAGCGTGGTGAGCTGTGTCGGCGGGGTCTTATCAGAACCATCCAAACCTGGGAATGTGAAAGCCAAGAAGGCCATCATCATATCTGTTGTATGCTCCCTCCGACTCCTGGAGCATGTTGGCACTGGCAACAAACATCTTTTGAGCATCTTATGTGTCTGTTTTTGCTGGGCAGTGAAAAATATATAGTCAGCGCCCCTGCCACCATGAAGCTTACAGTCTAGTGTGGATAAAAGCCAAAGGTGACATTTAACTCCCCACTCATAAGCATAAGCTGTCCTAGAAGTGGCTTCCTCCCAGAGACAGGGGGCAAAATGGAAAAACCTGATAAACACTATCTCAGCCGGGTGACAAAAGTTAATATCAGTAGCGATAAGTCATGTTGATGGAGTCTTATAAGATGGCACGTAGTCTCTGGGGTCTTCCTTTCCCAAACCCATAATCTAATCATGAGGAAAACATCAGACGAATCTCAATTGAAGGACAGTCTACAGAATCCCTGACCAGTTGCGCTGAACAGCTGTAATATAGGGCAATGACTATTGTGACAGGGCAAGTGTCAGGTGGGATTGGCTGTATAGGAGTAGTAACGAGGCAAAGGGATCAGGGCAGGCTTCCTAGAGGAGGGAACAGTGACCATTCACCTGCCTCCTTGAAGGAGCTCGTGGGGTCATGGAAGAGGACTGAGAAGGGTTGGGGAAAGGAGGGACTGGAAATGGATCATTCCAGAGGAGAAAGGCTGTGAGCCTTGTTGAGGAGTGCTGACTGGTTGGCAGAGGAGAAATTATTGAAGCATTTTCATCAAAGAGATGATGTGATCAGATTCGTGTTTAGAAGGAGCACTCTGGACGTGGATTGGAGGGAGTGAGATCTGGAGTCGGGCAGACCAGTGGGGAGACAATTGCAAAAGTTCAGGCAAGAAGTAACAGGGACAAGAGAGTAGCAGTGGGGTGGGCGGAGAAGAAGAATTTCCAGGCTATTTACAGCAGAGAGTTGCCAGTTGCCGGTGACTGACCGGAAGTGGGGACGAGGGGGAGAAAATCAGGATGACCCTGAGGGTCTGACTTGGCACCAAACAGGAGAAGGGATCATTGTCCAGTTTGGAAAGCTAGCCTCACACTTCCCAGCTGGCCGGGCAGGCTCCCTTCCCAGGTGGTGTGACCAGGGGTTTGGGGCAGGGGGACGGTGAGCCAGCCTTGAGTTCAGGGGGAAAAGACCTGGAACCTCATCCAGTAGCCGGTCATAAGGAGTCTCTAATTCTAGGATTCGAACTGAAAGACAGCCAACACCACAACTTCACTTACTTAGTGAAGAGAGGAAACCTGACAATGAAAGAAACTTCAAAGCTGAACTCTGACCAGACAATCCACATGCAATGGGAATTGAGTGGCCCGTTTGCTCCAGACACAGCAAAAGCTTTCTTTAATATGTGCTTGTTCCTTTTCCAATTTCTTTTGTTTCTGATTGACGCTTTGCAACTAAACAGATGGTGAGTGCCTTTCACTCGCATTTCTTCTGTCATGAATTTTTTGGCAGATGTGGCCACCTCTACTCATATGACCACTGCTAATTCCCAGCCCTCAAAGAAAACATTAATGGACCCTGCCTGGTAAAGGAAGTCAGTGCTTCCTGAGTTCTTTCCTTTAATTTTCACATGCACACAGATGTTCCTCTCCAAGAGGGGTAAACTGAAGACTAGAAAATACATTTGTGGTTACGGGACAATATATCTAGTCTACGTGCATGGAGAAAGAAATAGAGAGAGACGAAGAGACAGAAAGAGAGATAGGGAGGGAAGGAAAGGTGGAGGGGGGGAAGGAGAAAGAGAAAAAATGAGCAAGAGATGGAGGGAGGGGAAGGAAGGGAGGGAAGGAAGGAAGGAAAAAGGGAAGGAAGGAAAAGAAAGAAAGAGGCACTGGGTCTTAATATTTTCTGTGCATCTTACTAGCTGTATGTATGTGTTTAATCTCCCTGAAGCCTCTGTTTTCTCACCTGTAAGATAGGAATAATACTGTCCATTTGCCAGGATTGCAGCAAGAATTAAATTAACATATCCATTTTTGGTAAATTCCATTTTGGGGTCACAGCATTTGCATCTCATGAAAGGGCTAAGACTACCTGTCTGGAGAATTGCTGCCAGGATCACACGCACTGTTGCACTCACAGGCTCTTTGCCGTTTCTAAGGCATCATGCACATGCCCTCTTTTGGCATAATCTGAATTTCAGTCTCCTATCGTCCCATGAGCTGCTGTAGGCTCTTCACTCACCGCCACCCATCCCTGCCTTCCCAGAAAATGTCAAACCATGGTATCAACACAAACCCCATCTTAAAGACAGACTGCCGAGAGTAATTAGAATTTAACGTCTAGAGATGGTTTGAATAGAGCTGTTTGCAAATCCCTTGTCATTCTTTTTGGGACTCGATTTCAGAAATGAAAGGTTTCCTTGCCTCTGACGTGCACCAACAATGCAAAAGCAAATTCCAAACCCCTGGATGCCTGCGTAGCTCTATAATTAGACAAATTTTGCAATCTGATGTTATAACGTTTCTGTGTAAAGGCAGAAATGAGCACTGAGAAGCTGCTGCAGAGATTTCTAGAGGAATCTATATGCAATGCCAATACCTTTGCTTGCAAGTCCTGTCTTGTAATCGATACTCTTCCCATAGATATTTAAAGTGCCTTTAGTTTCCTAAATTTCATCATGAATAGAGAAAGAGAACTTTTTAGTTCTTATTATACCACTTTATCACTCTATTGAACCTTGGAGCCCCCTTTATTTTATTTTATTTTATTTTCATTTTGGAGTTGGAGTCTCACTCTGTCGCCCAGGCTAGAGGGCAGTGACATGCTCACGGCCACCACCAGAGCCCCCTTTAAAAGGCAGACTTAACCGGGCTCGGTGGCTCAGCCTGTAATCCTGCGCTTTTGGGAGGCTGAGGTGAATGGATTGCCTGAGCCCGCGGGTTCGAGACCCGCCCGGGCAACTTGGCGAGACCTCATCTCTACAATAAATCAAAAACTCAGCCGGGCATGGTAGCGCGTACCTGTAATTCCGGTTACTCGGAAGGCTGAGGTGGAAAGACTGCCGGAGCCCAGCAGGTCGAGGTTGTGGTGGCCGGGAGCGGCCACTGCACTCCAGTCTGGGCGACAGAGTGAGACTCCAACTCAAAAAATAAAATAAAATAAAATAAAATAATAAAAGGCAGACTTGAAGATCCCAGTTTTATGGATTGAAAAACGAATCTCAGACGAGTCGCCTACCTTGCCCCAGGCTGCGCTCCTCGTTATGTTTTGGAACCACGGGTGCAAATGTGCAAGACTTCGATCTTGCCACGCGACCTCCTTGCCTACCATTCACTTCCCTTTCCCTTTTTTCAGCAAACCCAGAAGGAAGTCCTTTAAAACTGTGTCAGGGTTTCAGGTGAGTTCCGTGTGCAAATCCTCCCACACAGCCCCCCAGCCTACCCTGGTGACCCTGCATCCCCCGGAGAGCACACACAAAGGCTAATACCTAAATGGACAATAAAGCATCGCTTCTAGACATTTCCAAATAAATGCCTAATTCACAGAGGCAAAGCTATGATAGAGGCTGGCATATACAATGTGACTCAAGTCAAGAGACCCCAAGGCCTCCATCTTGAATCTGTGGCATCTTCCTCTTCTGGACTCCACCTTTCAACTCCAGGGTGAGATCTCACCACAATGGTGCTGGGAAAAACCAAACAAGGCATACCCGGCAGTGTCAAAGATGAGTGAAGCAGACCTGAGAAGGTGCCACCTGTGCCCAGAGCTGGGGTTAAGATGCCCTGTGCTTCCTTGCTTCAAAAGAGAAATGGCCTGGCCAAAGAGAAGAGATGACCAGGTCTCCTTCCATAGAGCATATCGTGGCTCTGGCCTCTCTTTCAAACCAGTGAATCTAAGAGGGGGAGAAGACAAGTGTCTGAACTGTGCATAAACAGTGACCCCAAGCCGGGCTCGGTGGCTCAGCCTGTAATCCCGCACCTTTGGAAGGCTGAGAGGAGTGGATTGCCTGAGCCCGCAGGTTCGAGACCCGCCTGGGCAGCGAGACCTCATCTC
>NW_007252451.1:433107-566929 GCF_000164805.1 Carlito syrichta | reverse complement strand
GAATGACACTCCAACTCAGAAAAAAAAAACCAGTGACCCTGTTCTCCAGGAAAAATGAGGTCCTGGAACATCTCAGACAGATTCACAGCTAGCTCTTCTCCCTTCCTTGGCCAAGACACAGCAAACAGGCAGAGAGAAAGGCTGGGAGGGCAGATGGAAGTTCTCATCCCTATGAAGGCGGGTAAGGAGAGAAACGGAATCTTCTCTCCACAGAATAAGCATAAGTCAATGAATATTTCTTGAGCACCTTCTGTGTACTCAGCCCTATGCCAGGTGCCATGGAAGAATTCAAAGGAAGGCTGAGCCTTGCAGGGCGTGCCCCAGGTTAAGTGGAATTATCATCACCGTGGGGGCAGGAGGCATATAGTTCTGCACTGCCCAGAACATGGAATGCAGAGAAGTGAAAGTGAGAGAGCAAGAGAGAGAGAGTGAAAAGATAGGCAAGAGAATCAAGACCAGCCATGCAAGGCCCTGAATGCCATGCTGAGGTCCATAGACTTCATCTGGATGGCAGAAGTGGCCACATAATTTTGATGCCTACTGCGCAGCTTTCAAACTTGCCTTCTCCTGGTTTGCTTCTGCCCCAAAACATTCTTATTCTCAGTGGCTGCCTCACGTGATTGACAAGCTTCAGCCTCAGAGTTGGCCCCTTTCTCGACAAAGCAATCCACCTGCATTCTCTTTCACTTATCTCCCCTGGTGTCCAGGAATGATGACGTGTTGTCAGGGAGTGTTTTTCCAGCCTGTTTGGGGGAAGTTTCCATCTGCCCAGAACCCTCTGGGAACTCACTGATGCGTAAACCTTCTGTTCTTATCTAGAACTCCCACAGAGATTTCTTGTCAAGGTGCTCCATAAAATCTAAACTGTGCAAGTGAAAAAACAAAATACCTCTAACAACAATGGCAGGAACTTTGGGAGGAGTCCCCTTCCAGCCTTCAAGCAGCTTGACCATGCAGAGGAATTGACACGATTGTGGTTTTTCTTCCCTTGTAAGTTTCTTATTCCCTGGACGCGTACACGTCTGCTCTCCTGCCTATCTGACCACACTTCCTGAATCCTTTTGCTGCCTTTTCTTCTTCCAACCCACTAGCTTCTCCCAGATCTTCCTCTTGGGTCTTCCTGCTTCTTGCTGTCTACACGCTCCTTGGGCGAATGCTTCCATTTCCACATCTTCTACCACCACCTGTTCATTCCAACCCCAGAGTTCCACGACTGTCCCCCTAACCTCCTAGACTCTCAGGTATGTTCAACTTGCTATCCACAAGTACCAAGCATTCAACATGCCCAAACTCAAATTCACAACATATCTCCTGTGTGGACTAGTTTTGTTTCCTGTATTACCCAGTTCAGAAGGAAAAAACAATCATGTCATCCTTCATGACTTTCCTGTCTTGAACGCTCCCGCCCCAAATACAAATATAAAACATAGATTAAGGTTACATCTTTCCCTGTACCTTCCAGTTAGCAGTGCTGTGGCTCTATACTCCTCTCTTGTAACTCATGCCCCAACTATTTAAATGTTCTTTTAAAAGCTTTTCCTCTTTACTTCCTCCTCCATCTCTCACCAGAGTTGTCTTTCAAACACACAGATCTGATCATATTTTTCCCTGCTTAAAAGCCTTAAATGCCTGGATATAGTGGCTCATGCCTGTAATCCCAACACAGTAGGATCACTTGAGCCCAGGCAGCAGGATCACTTGAGCCCAGGAGTTTAAGACCAGCCTCAGCAATGTAGGAAGACCTCTTCTCTACAAAGAAATCAAAAAATTATTAGGCATGACAGCATGTGCCTACAGTCCCAGCTATACAGGAAGCTGAGGCAAGAGGATGGCCTGAACCTAGAAGAGGTCAAGGGTGCAATGAGCTGTGATTGTGCCACTGCACTCCAGCCTGAGCAATGGAGCAAAAGCCTGACACGAAAAAAAATGTTTTAAACATCTGCTCATTGCCTACAGGATGAAACTCTCCAGCACAGTATGTATTGGGTCTTTCCTCCTCTGATCCCACATTCTCACTGCCTAGGTTACTGGAACTCTCTGAAGACACTGGCCACCCTCATTCTTCTGATGCTTTGTCCATGATCCCACTCTTGTCTACTTAAAAACTTTCTGTTCAACCTGCAAGGCTTAACCTGAATGTCACCTCTTCGGTGAAGTCTCCCTTGATTCTCTCCTATTTCCCAAATGATAGCTGTTCATAATTCTTTGTAGATCATAGCATACTACATAATAATTCAGCATTTGTGTGTCCATATTCCCCTGTAAATTATGACCTCCTAGAAGGTGGAGATGTATCTTTGGCCCTGATACCCTTGGTGCCCGCTTTTGTGCCTGGAAAGAAAACTTGCTGCATAGACAAATACCATGAAACTACAAAAACAAGAAAAAAAGATTACTGAAAACATGGGAGATATCTTAACAAAGTTATTAGAATAGCACAGTGGTACAACAGGGTAGATATATATATATTTTTTTTTTTTTAAGATGTGGGGTACGTTTCAGGATTAGGTATACAAGTGGTCATTGTACAGATAAAGTTTGGGCCTCCCTTTGGTCCCCACTTTGCCTGCTTTGAGATCAGGTACCCCTATTTATGTTATGTGCCCCCGTCCCCAGCAGCATCGGTTACCGCCAGTCCCTTTCTTATAGTATGACGGTAAATGTTCAGGGTTCACTTATGGGTGAGAACATGAGGTACTCAGTTCTTTGTTTCTGTGATAAATCACTGAGTATGATAGACTCTAAATCCCTCCAAGCTGTTGTGAAGTCCATATGCTTGTCCTTCTTTATGGCTGCATAATATTCCATTGTGTACAGATCATCAAGGCAGAATATCAATGAAAAAAACAGGGTGGATTTTAAGGCCTAGCTTTGACGCTTGCTAACTGAATGACTCCTGGGAAGTTGTTTCCCTTGGAGCCTTAAATCTTCATCTGAAAAAAAAATGAGGTAGAGATTGAAAATCCTTTCAGGCTTGTTCTGAGGAATGAAAGTGAGATATTTCATATAAAGTGCTCAGAATAGTGGTTAACCCATAGTCGCAGCCCAATACATGGTTTGCACTAGTGTCGTTAATAATAAGTAAGAACTTTCAGATAGGAGGCTAGTAAAAGAGTGTTACAAGGGGAAGGTGGACCCAACTTTATTCACTAAACACCTATTTATTGAGTATCAGCAACAGAAGATATTAAAGCCAGGGATGAACTTCGGTTTATTGAAGAAGGAGCAAATATAAAATCTATCATTACTTCTATCAAGATACCCTACAACACTGGCATCAGCTTGCTGGCTGATACAGAGGTGGGAAAAATCAGCGATGGCAGGGTAGGACATGAATGGCTGTACACAGAATCAAGACCAAGCAATGAATTCCCAAGAAGAAGCAACATGCATGGTAATAAATAGGTCAGGGAAGAGAGAAAACCATCATAAAAAGCCTCAAGAGGTAGAGTTTTAGATCACAGAGTTGCCAGAAACTTCCTGACACCAGCAGAGGTGTCGAGTAAACACAGTCTACCATGGGGGCAGGGCTTCAGTGAGATCTTGACACAGACTTGGGAGCGATGTTGAAGCCTTGGACAAGGATGAGTTCTCTTCACTCATGTCTCAGACAGCATTTTGTATACTTCCTGCAAACCATAGTTATCACTGACCAAACTGAGTAACTTGGACCCAACGCCAAGTCCAGTTCTTGGCATCAGGGAAGACAGAGATGGAAAGTTTCATAAAACCCACCTTGAAGGGGAAAGAACACATGGGTTCATCCCATACCAGAGTACTGAGATTAAAAACTCCAGCAGCATGTTGCCTTGGTAGCAGTTGCCTAGAAAAGTTAATAATAAAAAAAGTTAATAATAAAAAAAAGAGAGAGAGAAATGGGCAGGAGCAATGCACCAAGCCAAATATTCAATGTTCTTTGCAGTTTCTTGACAGACAGTATTCTAGAGATGGATGTGCTTTTTAAAATCTTTCCTGCTAATAGCTCTTTTATTAAACAAATAGAACCTTAGAAGAATGACTAGGTGCAAGAGAGGGACAAGGAGGGCAACCAGGAACGTGAATGTCAGTGTTGCTCAGGGAGTGGGGATGAGATCGTTGATGCCACATGAGCCAACGCTCTGTGTTTCTTTGCAGGGTGATGCCAATGACCATCCAGTTCTCCATTCTGATTATGCTGCACTCGGCTCTGGTCCTCATCACCACAGCAGAGGATTATAAGTGTTTGCCCCTTGTGCTCCGGAAAACCTGCTGTTGGATTAATGAGACCTATTTGGCCAGGAACGTCATCATCTTTGCATCCATCTTGATCAACTTCCTGGGTGCCGTCCTAAATATTGTAAGCATCCCACACCCACCAACCCTCTGGCGTCTAGTGTGCAGTCTAGCATTGAGAGTTGATGGAGCCTCCAGCTTCTTGCCTTACCCTTCCTTGGTACCAGTCACCTTTATGTGCCTGGTGCAACCCTCAGCCTAGGGTCAGAGAACAAAGATGTGGCTACTGCACAACTGTGCATTTTACTGTTGGGAGATTGTCTATTTCCCAGCAGAAAAGGTTATTTGCTCCAAAGGAGCTCCAGAAGCCCTTCTGTTTCTGTATTGTCAGTGGCCAATACAGTGGCCAATGATATCATAAAAATGAATTCCCCTTTATTTATTAAGTACCACTACGACCTGCTATGTGCCATGCACTGAAGGAGGAGTGCTACATAGCTTTCATATTTAATCCTCACATAAAACCCTTTGTGGTAAGTTTCATTATCCCCACTTTATGGCTGAGGAAACTGAGGCTCAGAGATATGAAATAACTTGTTGATAAGGTCTGTCTGACTCCATGAACCGTGCTCACTCTAATATGCCAAATTGTAACTCTGGGAGTCGGGGCAGGGTGGGGGGAATGAAAATAAAATAGCTGCCATTTGTTGAGCACCTACTGCGTGCCACAGGTAGGTATTACTGTCCCCATTTAATGGATGAGGAAACTGCATTTCAGGAAGATTGGGTATCTTGCTTGTGACTTTCTGAGAGTTCATATTGGATGTGACACATAGAACTCAGATGAAATTCCAACTGCCACGATGTTTGTCACTGTTTTAATTTGGTGATCACATTTTCATGGTTTCATTTTCTCTCTACAATGGTACCATGGTAGCTAAAGGTATTTTATGTGCATATGCAAATAGTCTGTGCTGTCCATGACCCAGGCAGCCAGATTTTTGAGGTGATTTATCTGATTCCAGGTCTTAAACTTGGCAGGTTGAAAGAGGCTAGTTGAGATATCATCTTGTGGCTCAATTCATCACTGTGCCCTATGGGCCTGAGGAAGGGTCCCCACACATTCAGGGACCCGAACTGTAGACTCCCAGAGTTGTTGGCCTGTGACTTGGAGGCTTAGATTGCCTGAAATTCGTGATCCAAATTGGCTACTACTTACCTTGCTGAAGTACTGTGCTTGTCCTTCCTGGGAAGGACTCTAGGATAAAAGTGGGGGGAAAAACCATCATCTGATGAGGTTTATCATCTAATGGATATTTTATAGATTATGACAACTGAAACAGAAGTACATAGGATCATTGATCACAGACAGTGGAGCAATAGCCAGGATCTCAAGTCTTGATGTCGAATCAGGTATTCCTAGGGTACAGGATTTGGAAATAAGCCCAATGACTCTAGGTCAGGGTTACCTCTGGGGCAAACTGTGCCACAGTGAGTGGTGTGATAGGGAGATCAGAGGCTTTGGAGTCAGATAGACCTGTGTTCAAATCTCAGATCCACTAGTCACCGGCTTGGTGACCCTGGACAAGTTACTTTGCTTCTCAGAGTTTCATATTTTTCCGTTGTAAAATGGGGATTAAAAATAGCAGCTGCATCACAAAGTGGTTGTGAGGTTTTTGAGGTTCAAAGTGTCTGGCACAGAGGAGGCATTTGGTTAACGGTAGCTATTCTTTTCTGAGTGCCACATAATCTCTAGCAGCGACTTCTGTCCTAGGAAATGCCCATCACCCCCATGCTAAGAGTCTTTCTGGGAAATGTGCCACTTCTGATCCCTCGAGTCCTCGCAGTAGTCCATCTGCCGACAGGTTGTGAGCTGACCCCGGACCTCTTTCCCTGCCATCCGGCTTTAGCTTCTGAGCTCCACAAACACACCCCCGTGACCCTAAGTGATGGGGCCAACAGAGCAGTCTTAACCTGGTTCCGTGCCTAGCTCGCAAAAGCTTTTTTCTGAGCCAGTACTTGTTCTTTAAATAAAAGAGATCTAATCAGGCACTTCATTCCTAACTCAAGCCCCTTCTAGGGCCAGGTCTACCCAGGCTTCTGCTGAAGCCCGGCCACTGATAGCACACCGGTTCATTTTCAGCACTCACACTGACTTTGTTGTTCCTGTGTCTTTTTGTTTTTTTGTTGTTGTTCTTTTTTTTTTAATCCGCAGCTGTGGTGTGATTTTGACAAGTCGATACCCTTGAAGAACCTGACTTTCAATTCCTCAGCTGTGTTTACAGATATCTGCTCCTACCCAGAGGTATTTATTTACGAGCTCCCCTTGGTGAGAGTTGGTTGTAGATATCTCTACCAGCTCCAAATGAATAGGACTAGCCAAAGGACCTTAGAAAGTGCTCACAAGGTCTGTTTTTCTTTCTTCTGCCTCCTCCTTCTTCCTCTTTTATACTTTCCTTCTCCTATGTTCTGCTTTCCCTGTCCTCTTCCCTGCCCTCTCCTGTCTCATTTTCATATCTGCCCTCTCCCTGTTTCTCTCTGCCTTCTTACGTCTTCCCCTTCTCTTCCTTCTCCACCTCTCCATCTCTTCGTTTTCCCCTATCCCTCATCTCTCCCTCTCTCATTCATTTCCCCTAACTCATTTGTAAAATCCTAGAGGTAATGTGCTGGTATCTTTATTGCTAAACAGTGAAAGACCCTTGCTTAAACAGTGTTTGCTGCATTGAGAAGGGAAAGAGAGAAGGAAGGAAGGAAGGAAGGAAGGAAGGAAGGAAGGAAGGAAGGAAGGAAGGAAGGAAGGAAGGAAGGAAGGAAGATAAATCACAAAGACAGAAAACCATAACTGAACATAAAGTAGTACAGCAAGTGCCCAAAGCACCATCGGGTCAGGAGGCCCATGGTCTTAGTGTGTGTCACACCCTCTCTTGGCCCCAGAACTACTTGTCTGTCCCTGGGCCTTGGCATTATTTTATAAGATCTATGAGTCATGTCTCAGACCTTCACATATCAGAGTAGAAGTTCTGGGTCAGAAAAAAGAACAACCGGGTAGGATATCCCAGCAGACCCCAGCCAACCCCACACCATAGCACTCTGGGTAGACTCCTATCTATTAAGATACCCCTCCAACATGTGGGTGGAGAGAAAACTCTCTGTGGCTTGAGAACTAGTCTGAGAAACATTCTGGCAAGGAGAGCAAGGCTTCCCTCCCTCTACCATTTGTTAGAGCACCTGCTTGATACACATATCATTAAGTTCTCCAGATGTGTGAGGCAGAGGCTGCCACTGTCTCCATGCTATACATCATAAGACTAGGGCTCAACTTGCTCAGGGCCACCCTGTGCCATGCCCACCTGACTTTATTCCTTCCTCTCTCACGTCTTCCCAACCTTCCTTCTTTCTGTCCTTCCTTTCTTCTCCTTTTAATTCAGTTATCAAGTCATGGTGCTGCAAGGCAAATCATATCTGCTTGATCCCACCCCTAAAGAAGAAACTAGACTCTTCTTAGGGATATTCAGGACAGGATGAGACTAGGTCCGGTTTAGGGGCTATATGGGTTAGACCCTGTGCCCTGGGACTTCACGCTATCTAGAAACCAGTGAAGCCCTGATTTAGTATATCCTTGTGGGGCAACAGTTCCCAGAGCGCTTCCTGGTTTGGAGGGTTTGGAGAGTTTCTCAACTTTGGGGGACAGTACATGGCCAGGAATTGGATAATTAGAACTAGACAAAAGCTGGATCTCATTTCATTTCCAACCAAGCCCTCTCACTTGCTAGCAGTGGAACCTTGAGTCAGTTCTTATTCTTTCTGAACCTCAGTTTCCTCATCTGTAAAATGGGAAAATTAATATCTTCTTCACATGGCTATTGTGGGGTTAAGTAGTATGTGCTCATGGTGCCTGCCTAGATGAGTTAGAAAACACTTAGTTCCTCACATAGCATCTGGCATGAACTATTAACCTATATCCACCCATGACTCTGAATCAACACTGTATACCCTTGACCCCACACCTGAACTCCCAAATGCAGGACCACACAACACTCATAGATTTGCCAGTCCTAATTAAGTGGTGGGTAAGTTTCTGATCACACAGTTGTATTCCAGTGCCTCAATTTCCTTATCTGTAAAATAAGGATAAAAGCAGGACCTTCTTCACTGGATGGTTATGAGAACTAAGTGAAATAATCCATGCAAAGTGTTTAGAGCCACACCTGGCACAAAATAACTGCTCATTAAATGCAGTTGTTGTTTATTTACTATTTCCCATAAAAAGGTTTTGAATATGTACTGCCAATATATGTTGTAAGTAAACATATACCTGTACCTCTGTACCTAACATACCAATACCAATTTACATGATGAAACATACTCAAAAAGCAGAAATGTTAAAAGGTGAGATAAAATAAATATTAATCGATTTTTTTTTACTATTTTCTCTACAACCAAAGAGTCATCAAACCATGGCCACAGGTCAAATTCACCAGTAACCATAGCCATCTGATCTGACCCACCATTTGCCATCCTAAGATTATATATGTATATATATATATCTATACTTCACTAACTAGAAATGTATCTTCCAAGCCAGAAGGAATTGGACATTCAGACCTTCTGAAAGGCTTAATCCAGTTCCCTAGCACTTATAAGTGTGTGTCTCCAAGAAAATTACTTCTTCTTTGTAAGCCTTAGTTTCGTCATCTGTACACCTGACATTCCTACCTCACCTCATGAGGAACAATGTCCAGTCCAAAAGCATGTTCTCGAACTGGATGATATAATATGAAAATGAGGCTGTTATAATATATGTCATAAAGCATAATTTAGTTCTAGTGAAGACTGTCCATTACTGCAAGTCAGCCATCTTCCAGCCATGATTTAAGTAGTCTAGACAGGAAAGACAGTTTGTGAAGTGAGTGCCATAACCTGCACAAACCCAGAGTGTCATTATCTCACACACCTGGGTGTGGTTCTCAGTAGGCTCAGTGGTCTGGCAGGGCTGACACCTTCTTGTCTCTCTGCTTCCTGCTGTCTCAGGTACCCTTATGGCATCATCTAAGTACTACACTCCATCCTTTCTGTAGTGGATTTATCTAACTAGGAGCATTCTCCTCACCTTATCAGATTTATAAACTGCTTTAAGGAGAGATGATAATATTGTATAGCTATTCAAGATTCCCAAAGCGCCCAGCACAGGAAAGGGCCCACAATTTGTGTTTTAAAATGTTTAAGGAGAAAGAAGGCATAATTCCAATAGAGTAACAGGAAAAAGATTTACCTTTCAACTTGAGGTAACTGAAAACAAATAAACAGAATATAAGAAGCAACAGCATTTAAGATACTAAACACCAGGCAGTGAAGGACAGTAATTCCTGAAGACAGGAAGCAAATGAAGTGAGACCCATGATTGCCCAAGGTTTATTATTGCTTTAGGAGTTTTCACACCATGGCTCAGGGATGGAAACCCAGATAGATTTCCTAATTTGAGAACACAGAGCTAAAAGTCCAGGGAGATCAAGGTGATGAGAGCTTGCAGAACACACAGGGAAAAGAGAGTTGCACAGAGAGAGAACCCCAGAGATCTGTAGATGGTCAAATTGGTGCATGCATGTAAGGAAACTAACTGATGCTGGGAAAAGGACCATCTAAAAGGATCAGTGCCAGGAATTCACACAGAGCTGAAAATTTGTTCCCATCAGCCAGACTGAAAAACATTATCAACCTTTTATTTATTTATTTATTTATTTATTTACTTACTTACTTACTTACTTATGTCAGATTCTCACTCTGTTGCCCAGGCTGGAATGCAATGGGATGATCACCAACTCACCACAGTCTCAACATCCTGGGCTCAAGTGTTCCTTCCACCTTAGCCTCTTGAGTAGCCTGGACTACAGACACAGTCATTACACTGGCTAATTTTTGCAGAGAGAGGGAATTTCTCTGTGCTCAAGCTGGTCTCAAACTCTTGGGCTCAAGCAATCCTCACACTTCAGCCTCCCATAGTGCTCAGAGTAGAAGCATGAGCCTTTGCACCCGTCCAAAACATTCTAATTCATGGGACATTGGATAGAGTATTCAGAAGGGTCTTGCTTCAGTAGTATAAAATAATTATTTCAAGGCTATATGTCGCTCTTGTTCTTCCTAAAAATATATTAAAGTTAGATCGAAAAAGACAAACTGTCTCCAAATACTTTAATATTTGTTCCAGGCCAAATATTAAACTTTCAACAATATTTATAGAAGCATAAAACAATCTAGGATTTACCAAGACAAAGATAAAATGTCTAGTATCTAATCAAAGATTACCAGACATCAGATGAAGGGGGAAAATATGACTGGTAATGAGAGAAACAATAAACCAAAGGAAAATCACCGGAATTGACATGTATGCTAAAATTAGCAAACAAAGGCAATTAAACAATTATAACTACATTCTGGATAAAAGGGAATAGAAAATGTTAGACATTGCAGAAGAAAGAATTAGTGAAACTGATGATATAGTAATAGAAAGTATCCAAGATGAAATTCAAAAATTAAAATTAAAAAGGATTAAAATCAAAGCAGCATAATATGTTATATGTATAATTGATCCCCCCATGCATTAAAAACTAAATAAATAAAAAGGGAGGGCAACCCTCTTTCAGGTCCCTTTCTGCTTGGGAGCTTTTTTGTCTTATTAATAAACTCCTGCCTTCTCACTCTGTAAAAAAATGAAAAGAAAAGAAAAGAAAAAGGAAGGCAGAAAAGTTATTAAAAGAAATAAATAATTGCCAATATTTTAGCAAATTTGATGAAAACATAAATCCATAGGTCAAAAAAATCAGGAGACCCCAAGCACAAGAAACATTAAACACACACAAAAGCACATCATTAACCAAATTCCTCAAAACCAGTAATAAAGCCAAAATCTTAAATGTAGACTGGGGTAGGGGAGGCATGTTGATACTAAAAAACAAAGATGAGAATCACAGCAGATTTAAAAAGATATATTACATATATATATTAATAGGTATATACTCAATCATGAAAACCAGCATTTCGAATGAGCCAAAGCTCGGTAAGATTGTACCAGAGCACCAATCATATCCAAAATACTCCTTCCGTCTACCTAACACAATTCAGTAGACAGTTTGGAGAGTCAGACCCACTCCCTGTAGTCAGCACTCTAGGTTAATCTCCAGGTTTATGGCACTCTGATTCCTCAGCAATATACAGAGTCCAGGCTGGGCCCAGGAAGGAGCAGAGCAGCCGCTGTCTCTTACCTTTACACACTGTGCTGCTTTCACCAAGAATTATAATTGCTAAAAGTCAGGTCTGGTGTAAGTCAATGACTGTGGATTATTTCTTTAAATCAAAGTGACTTTTGAAAATGATATGATTTCTTTTCTTCTCATCCTGTGTGTTCGTGAAGTTACGGGATTTGGGCAGCAAGCAAGTGGACACAGGGAGTCCAGTCTGTATGGCTTGTGTGGGTAGATGTTCAATTCCCTCTTCAGTTATCCTTGTGCAAAATAATCCTTCTTCTTCCTCTTCTAAGAGGGAAGTGTACACTTATTGCCAAGGTAATTTATGGTACATTGTGACAACATCCTAAGATTATGATGATGCCTTCCAGATTGGCACATTTCTTGGTGCATAGTAGGTCCACAGTCAGCAGTTGTGGAATAACAAATGCATAGTTTGTAAAGTGTCTGTTTCATGGATATTCTTCCCCTTCATACCTAGCCATATCATGGGATTCCAATCTTCAGAATGCTTTATTTATTATTTCCCAAGACTGTATATCATCGGAGAGGAGAAAACCTTGAGTACTCAGAAGCAAAGAAGTGTTCAACATACTTCCCCTATTCTGTAAAATGAGCATAAGAATAATACTTGTCTTTGGATCATTTTAAGAATTAAGTAAGATAAAGCACATAAAGTTATTCATAGAGTACCTGGCACAGAGCATGTGCCCAGTAAATGTTTAGTTGCACAGAATATGTGCCCGATAATTATTCAGTTATAATTATTACATCTACCTCCCATGAACTTAACCTCTGATGCACAGCCATTGTGGATCTCTGCATCTTACCTGGAGTTTGTCTAATGTAAGGAACTGGTCTGCTCCACACCTCCACATCTTTAGGTTTGTCTGTCTTCTATCCACATTTCATTCTGTCTACTAAAATGTCTTTGATCTCTTTTTCTTAACTTGGGTACCAAAGTGCTGATGCACATTGCAGTGTTCAGTTTCTTTAATGGTCAAAACTGATGTGTCATGACTGAGTCTCTGAGGTTCCCAAGGAAAAAGGTGATATACTTAGAATGCACAGCTTGTCTGCTTCCTTTATTATGGATTGCTGGAAACTTTGCCCAGTACCTAACATTTCTCACATAGATCTTGGCATTATTATTTTTTTATCGCTAAAGGGTCTAGGGGGAAAACAAAGAACCCCATTATATGGAATGCAGAGTTCTTGGAAATACAAGAACTTACCCAAACAATGCATTCGACTTCCTGCTTCATTTGACATTGCATGTTAAAATAAATTTAAAGAACATTGCAAAAGGAAATAATTCACTCAAATGTCATGTTGTGCCTGTGTACATATTTTGAATTGTTGTAATCATAAGTGTATGTATAATTTTACACCCTGCTTTTCAGTTTAAAATTATTGGGAAACACTTTCTATGTTGCCATTCAAATGCGACTCTGAAAAACCTTGTATATAGAGCTTTTTATTCTTTGGGGCTGTATTTTTACATTACTGTCTTCTAGTTCTCCTCTTCATATTCCCAACAACTCCTAATCAGTATTCTTATTTCTCTTCTTCCACAGTCTCTCAAACATAGTGGTCTCTCAATTTTAGTCTCTGCATCTTCTGTCTTTCCTTGTATTCTGCTGGAGTGGTCTTTTCTACACCTGTAAGTGTGTCTGAACATGCTAAATGTACATCTCCAGACCCCATCTGTCTTCTGAACCCTTAAAGAATCCTGGGCATAAAGGACTCGTAGTTGTAGTAGGAGAAAGACAAAACCACATTGCAAAAACTCTTGTATGGAGATATGTACTTTATCCTACAGTTATAAGAAGCCATGAATGGGTTTCATGCTCTTAAAGGAGTCATTATATCAGCACTTTAGAAATTGCTCACTGAATATCCTGAGTCACTCCTTCCATACCTAAAGCTTGAGAAGCCCAAAACAGAACACACTGTCTTTCCCCCGTACTTTTTCTGTAGTTTTTTTTTCCCTTAGTCACTAGATTAATCCAAGGTGGAAATCTTAGCTCCATCTCTGATTTTTCTCTCTTCCTCATATCCACATAAAACTAGATAATGTTGCCCAACTTCTTATCTCTTGCTAACTTTATTGGTTAGGTCTCCTACTTTGTTTTTAAGTCTTCAACTTTTCTCCATTAATCCCAATCCACCCCATACCTTCCATTCCACAGTTTATTTCTAAAGCACTAATATACTGAATCTTTTATGAGCATGAAACCCAATCATGGCCCCTTAAGAATTGTAGAATAAAGTACATATCTCCACATACTTATAAATTGTAGAATAAAGCACATATCTCCACTTACTATACCTATGAGCCCGTTCTACCCAAGATCCATTGAAGGGACATTGAGGAGCTGTGAGTCTTCTAAGTTCCTGGAGTAACATAAAAGAACACAAAAACAGTTGTTTGACAGAAACTTGGTAATTGCATTGGATTCAATTTCTTTCCAAGTTATAGGAAGCATGCAATGTATGAGTCCAGACCTAGCGAAAGAGAAATGTTTTCACAAAGCTTTTCACAAAGCCACAATACTTTGGCAGCTTCCTGTTGTTCTCCCATTTCCTGGTCCCACCCCCACTAGTCACTCAAGGTATAAAAGGGACAGAGGAGATGCCCCTGATATTGTCCAGAGGCCTCATTCTCTTTGATGCTCCATGGTTCATAGCACTTCCAGAAAGTTCACCTTTATTCTTTAAATTTTAAAAACTACCTAACTTTTTAGGAGAAGATGATTCTCTTCAGTGGAATGGAGGATGGAAGCAGAGATGGCAAGACTGTATTAATACTAACACAACTGGTTGAGTCAACAAAAGTGAAAGATCCATCAACCCACTGTGCAAATGTATGGTTGTATTTCCCTGTTATGCCTTCAGGAGCCTTGGTAGGGAAAGGAGGACGACAGTGCATTTGAAGTTTTTCTTTCTGCCTGTGCTGCTAGTTCGTAGGAATAGTTCAGTGATTCTCTAATAATACCTGAGGAAGTAGTCCTCCTGACACCTTGCTCCTTTACCCTTTTGCATTCATGCTATTCTGTCTTCCCAGGACGCTTTCCTTTTCAACTGCTGTCATGTAAAATCTTCTCCATCCTTCAAGGTCCAGTTCAAACCTATCTCTACTGTACAACCTTCTCCAGACTTGCCTCCTCTTTGCAGAATGCACAGTACCCCATTCATGCCTCTGCACTCCCAGTTGTTTGTTCACATTGCTGTTGAGCACTTTCCACCAGACCTGCTGTTGGTGTTTTCTAGTCTGTTTCACATTTGAGACTATGACTTCCCTTCCTCCTGGGCCATCTCTCATTCCTCTTTAAATTTCCAGTGCCTAGTATCATGCCTTGATTGCAACGGGCACTCATAAAGGCTTACTACATTTTAAACATTTAACTGCTGTGCGCTCATAATATTTTGTATCAGTGACACAATCATTTCAATGACTTTTGATTCATAATTCATAATACATGATTTATAATTTGTATTGACAAAGCCATGCACCGCCCTTTGTTGGGTGGCAGGCTGCAATGAAAGAGAACCTCTCCGATGTATTTTTCTTCCCTTGGCCTCTGTTAAAATGGAGGATCTTAGAAGTTTCTCTGGATGGAGATGATAGCCTCTGGAGAATGGACTCCTTATCACCTGGTTACTTCACATACAGCTTCCTGCACAGAGGCATCAGAGAGAGTTACCTAAAAATCTTCTCCAAAGAAAGATCTTAAAGGACATCTGAAGAAAATTTATCCCATTTGAGACAAAAGCATAATTGGATTTGTTAGAAAAGAAAGAGGTAAAAATAAATAGTGCACCAGACACTGGGCTCTTTAGGAGCAGAGAAATGCTTTATTCAGGTCGACTCAGTGCACCACAAATGTATGCAGCCTTTGCCCTCAGTGGAAACTCAGTCGGGGAACTATCCACATTTGTTGATGTCAATATTTGTTGAAAAGGATGCATGAATGAGTTAATGGGGCTTTAAAATCGGTTAACAAATCTTCAGTCATTTCTTAGGGACTTTTGGAAATTCTTACCCACAACCCCTCCCCATGCAGAAATTATCTCTCCATGTAATAAGAGAGTGAAGACAGCAAATTTTTACAAGTAGCCATGTATAACAAAACTAGAAGAAGATTTAGAAACCAGCAAGCCCGGTATTCTGGCTAAAGTGATGTTTACATGAATTGGTTATATCCAGGTGGTCAGATACCTTGAAAAACTTACTTATGCTCTATAAGCCTCAGTTTCTTAACCTAAACAATAGGAATTATGGCTCCCATCCTGACCATTTATCTTGAATATTACAAGACAAAAATGTGTACGGAGATCAAAGCATTGCCACAGAATGGGCCTCTGATGAGAGACATTTTCCTCTATTAGATAGTCAGAATATGACCTCACCATCCAGAATGATACACGAGGATACTTCTATAAGGGAAATTGGCTGAGGAGCTTCTCACAGAAGCCTAAAATCTGGCTGGGCGACTAACCCCCACGGCTACTCCAATATTCCAACTCTTGGGCCATTTCAAATGTACAATTTTGAACAGTTGCTTCTAATTCAGGGTGTTACGCTATTCTGGTTTAAGCTGGGTGCCGTGGAGGAATGAGGCAGGATCCACAAAACACCCGGAGATAGCCAGGAAGGCTTCTCAGAGGAAAGAACACCTGAGTTGGCATTTGTTGGAAGTGTAAGGCCTAGTCATATGGATGAGAGTTGAGCAACAGGGCCCGGGGACATGGGAGAAGGATTTAGGGAGGAAAAGGAAATCTGATACCTGACGGACTGTCAGTCTTGCTATTCAGAAGAGCGAACATAATTTGGGGGAGTGGAGAGCTATGAAAGGACTTCAGGGAGGAAGTGGCATGATCAGATCTGTGCTTTAGCAATTCTGGGTAGAGAACAATAGTGTCTATTGTTTGGGGATTGGAGCCTACCAGTAGGGCAGTAGGCAGAGCTTCCAGAAAACAGAGCTGTTGGTCCCAGAGCTGTTGGTGAGAAGTCAGACAGGGTGGAAGGAGAAGACTGGCTGGAGGTGAGATCCATCAAGGAAGTAGAATCTACTGACTTAGAGTAGCCTCACGTGGAGTGTGGGGAAGAGGAAGGCAACCAAGGTGAAACCAAGGATTTTGATTTGGGAAATGGTGTGAATAGTGATGCCACTCATGGATATAGAAAGCCTAGGTTTGGGGGTAGGAAAATGATGAGTCTGATTTGGGACCTGTTGAAATTCAGGAGGCCCTGAAAGCTCGAAATAGAGATGCTCAGCAAACATGTGTGTAAGGCCCACCAGCGTCTATGACTAAGAGAGAGAACTTCTCGTGCCCCTGTCGAATCTGACCGCTTGCATTCTCTGTTTCCAGTACTTTGTCTTCACTGGGGTGTTGGCCATGGTGACCTGCGCTGTCTTCCTCCGACTTAACTCTGTCCTGAAGCTGGCAGTGCTGCTGATCATGATTGCCATCTATGCCCTGCTGACCGAGACCATCTACGCAGGTCTCTTTCTGCGTTATGATAACCTGAACCACAGTGGAGAGTAAGTGCCCACCTTTGTGAGTTCAAAAGTGCTCAACTTTCAGTGGGAATCAGCACCATTGGAAAACAATGGAGGTAGGGGTATTGAAACTTGGGGATGGATTGGATATTGACTTATACCTCGACTCAGGCACTCTCCAGCTTACAGGTCTAAGCAAAACACCTACTTTTCAGTTGTATCATTTATTTGAATTACAGATTAATTAATTAATCAAAATTTGGACTAAATAGTCGCCAAATAGTAGCTCAGATCTCCTCCAATCCTAATAATTTATAATGTCTTCAACTTTAGTGGCTTTAACACTTATAGGATCTGGTTATAATTTGGCTTTAGCAATTTTAATAACAGCAGCTACTGTGTATTAAGCACCCTATCCTTTGCATTATACAGTTGGCCCTCTGTATCCACAGGTTTGCAGTTGTGGATTCAACCAGCTTCAGATTGAAACTATTCCCCAAAAAATCATTAAAAATGATAACAATAAGACAAATAAAAACAGTATTGTATAACAACTATTTACATAGCATTTACATTGTATCAGTTATTATAAGTAAACTAGAGATGATTGAAAGCATAAGGGGAGATGTATATAGGTTATATGCAAATACTGTGCCAATTTTTATATAAGGGACTTAAACATCCATGGGGCTGACATCAAGGGACAACACTATTCTTTTTGAAATATAGTAAAATACAAAAAATAGTGTCTTACCTAGATTCCTTAGAGAAAAGAACCTGAGGCAACACCAATGCAACCCCAGGACAGTGCAAGTAAGGAAGGAAAAGGAGAGTGAGGAATTAAAAAATGGAAGGCAATTGCAAGCGACCGCCATATTATGCAGGCAGCATGGTTTCTTGGAAAATCCACTCACTAAGATGTCTCTGAATAGGCTGTAAGATGTGGGAAATTTTCTCAGGACAGAGAACAGAGGAATATGTCTTCTGACTTCTCCCTTCCTTCTCCCATTGGCTACGGTTCACTTTTTGGACGCACTTCCTAGTGACATTACTTGGCCTCTTCCCTTACCCTTACTGGGGTAAGCTGACCCCACACAGGAAGTGGTGGAAGAAGCCAGACATTGAATAAAGACCTGACTGATTGGCCTCAGATGTGGAAAGCACACAGGTCTAGCTGAGGCCAGAATGGTGGCAAACAGTCCTAGAGAAAGGTAAGGTTAAGATCATCCAAAAAGTCTCAGGAAATGTACCCAAAACTAATAAAAGGGACATATATGAACCAACTCCAGGAAATAAACAATGTTAATAATTATTAATATTTACATATGTATTTTATAAAGGATAAAGCATTTCAGATGTTGAAATTCCCTTCCCTGGTGTTATTCTCATCTCCATTGCCAAAAGGCAACTTCTAATGCACTTAACATATATCCTTCCCATCCATGTTTTATGTACGTATATTTAGCTGTGTCTGTGTCTATAAATTATTTATAATATTCATTTGTTGTCATGCAATATTATCTTCTTAAGATCCATCTAGGTTGATATTTGTGGATCTAATTTATTTTAGCTGTTGTCTGTACGTGTTATATAACATGAAGGTATCTTTTGACCTAGTAATAGAGACATTCAGGCTGTTACCAGTTTTTCCTATTATAAAAAATGCTTCGGTGATCATCACAGAACATGTCTCCTGGGGACTTATATATAAAAGCACACTTGCTAAATTGTAGCATATATGCAGTTTCCTTTTTTTAAAATGATGCTCACACCTGTAATCCCAGCACTTTGGGAGGCAGAGGTGAGAAGATTGTCTGAGCACAGAGGTTGGAGACCAGCCTGGGCAACTTGGAATGACCTCATCTCTACAATACATCAAAAAAAATTTAGCCAGGTGTGGTGGTGTGAGCCTGTAGTTCCCGCTACTTGGAAGGCTGAGGTGGAAGGATCACCTGAGCCCAGCAGGTCGAGGCTGCAGTGGCCATGAGCATGCCATTGCACTCCAGCCTGGGTGACAGAGTGAGACTCTGAATTAAAAAATAAATAAATAAAATAAAATGTTGCTAAATTGCTCTGGAACATGACTGAAACAATTTCCATTTCATAAGCAGTGGTCCTGTGGCTCCCCGTACCCTGTCACCATCAGATTTTTTAAATGTTTGCTTGGTTATGGGTTCTGATTTTACCTCATTGCTTTCTTCGCATTTCCCTGATTAGGAATAAAATTGTGCATCTTTGTGCTTGTTAATTGACTATTTGAGTTTCCTTTTACATGAATTGCAAGGTCCTATTTTTTGCCATTTTTTGTTGTGTCACCTTTTTCTTCCTGGATTTGTAAGATTTTGTTGTTGTTAATTAACAAATAAAAATTGTGTATGTTTATAGCATACAACATGATTTTTTGATATAAATATACATTGTGGAATGGCTAAATCAAGCTAATTAACATATGCATCACTTCACAGACATTTTTGTGGTGAGAACACGTAAAATCTACTCATTTTCATGTCTACAGTACATTATTATTAACTGTACTTGCTATGCTGCACAACAGAGCTCTTGAATTTTTTCCTTCTATCTGAAATTTTGCAATCTTTGATCAAAACTGCCTCAATTTCATGCCATACACCTTCAAGCCTCTGGTAACCACCATTCTATTCTCTGCTTGTACGAGTTCAGCAATTCTAGATTCCATATATAAGGTGAGAATAAGCAATGTGTGTCTTTCTGTGCCTGGCTTATTTTCTTTTCTCTTTTTTATTTTTTTTCATTTTAAAGATGTGGAGTACAAGTCAGGGCTAAGTATACAAAATGTTGATTATGCGGGTACCCTTGTTGATGTTGTGTGCCCCTCCCTCCCCTGGCAGTTTCCCACTATTGCCAATCTCTTTCAGATTGAAACTGGACCCCTACCTATCGCCATACACAAAAATTAACTCTAAACGGCTTATTTTCTTAACACAATGTCCCCCGGGTTCATCTATGTTGTTGCAAAATGGCGGGTTTTCTTCTTTTTTAAGGCCTAATAGTATACCACTCTCCATATACCACATTTTCTTTATCCATTGACGGACACTTTTAGGTTGCTCTTCCAAGTTCATTGCAGCATTATTCCCAATAGCCAGATATAAGATTCCTTGTGTATTTTAGGTACTCATGTCTGTTTCACATGTGTGTCATGCACTTTATGTGCTTTACCCTATTTCATTCTCACAGCAACATTCTAAAGAGCATGGGTTCTGCTGACCTCTGAAGAGACGTTAACAACTACCCAGGTTCATATGGCCAGTAAATAACAGATCTGGATTCAAACTTGGGTTTTCTGGCTCCAAAGTTCACCCTTGTAAATACTGCATGCACCTCTTTAAGTCACGCTTGAAAACCTCCACAGGTTGCATGCAGTATCCTCTATTCCCAGGAGTCAAAGGAACTCAAAACAGTTTCAAATTAGGAAAGATGATTAGCGGCAACAGATATCTCATGGTCACGCAGAAGTGAGCACAAAAGAGGGCAGAGAGATGGATAAACAAAATAGGCCACCTTTGTAGTAAAAATAAGAATAAAAGCTTCTAAAATGTACTCATTCAATGGGAGGCAGAGTGTTAATGGAACAAGCCAGGGTTGTTGGCTTCAAATCCTGACTCTGTTGCATTGGGAAATCACTTTTCATCTCTGGATCTCAACTTGCTAATAATAGGTAAAGTGAAAAATATATACTCTGTCTATAATAGCTCAGGCTGACATAACCAAAATAATACCAACTGGGTGGCTTAAATAACAGAAATTTGTTTTTCAGTAATCTGAAGACTGAAAAGTCCTAGATCCAAGTTCTAGCCAGTTTGGTTTCTGGTGACAGGTCTCTTCCTGGCTTGTAAACAGCCACCTTCTCGCAATCCTCATGTAGTGGAAAAAAAGAAAGTTTTCATGTCTCTTTCTCTTCTTATAAGGGCATCACCCTATCGTGTTACAGCCCATCCTCATGACTTCATTTAATCTTAGTTATCTCCTTGCATACCCTATCTCCAAATGCAGTTTCACTAGTGGTTAGATCTTCAACACAAGAATTTTGGGGAAGATAATTCAGTTTATAGTGCTGTCTAGGGATGTTGTAAGGATCTTTGGTGCCTGGCACATAGTAGGCACGCAATATATGTTCATTCCTATTCCTTTTCTCCTTCTTAGGAGAGAAGTTGAGATCCACATTCTGCTTTGAAGTCTTCATTTTAAAAATTGTAGTAGAATTCTGAAAGAAAACATAACTTCAAATTCATGCATCTGATAATCAAGTTTTTTTTTCAACTTTTTCCTGACTCAAGGTCAATCATTGCCTCACTTTTTGCCTCACTTTTTGATATCAACAGAACTAAATTAATAAGAAATGAAAGAGCTCAGCCAGCCTTCCGTCTCAGCAGTTTATAAATCAACGATTCAATAGTCCCTGTGTATTGTACTGGCCATTGGATGTTGCTTGTACTGTTGGGATTTAACCAACACTTTAGGAGCGCACATTCATTCAGTGGCATTTCTGCTGACTGTTGCTAAGTGTTAGGAATTGGGAAAAGCAGAGAAAACGTAAAAGATGGGAAGCATGAAGAACTTTGGACACAGTATCTTGGCTGCATCTGCATTGGGATAGTCCTGAACACTTCAGACTGGTGTCTCCCAATCTGCTCATCAGACCCCTTCACAACAATCCACTGTCTCAACTCATGGCACTGAGCTCAAAACAGGAGGAGAGGCACCCTCTCCCCCAACATCTGATCCATTGCTAGAGATTCATCTTACTCAATATTCCTTGTAAGGAAGCACTGTATCATAACCCTGTGAGTACAAGTTTAGGAGTTAAGCCACCTGGATTTAAATCCAAGTTGTGCCACCAACCAGGCGTGTAATCTTGATCAAATCCATTTTAAATGATTTAACTTCTCTAAGGCCTGTTTTTATCATCAGTAAAGTGGAAATAATAATAGTCCTTAAGTTGTAGGAATATAGAAGGAAACAAATGTGTTAATAGAAGCTTGGCACAAGGTCTGACACAGAATAAGCACTTGACAAATGCTAACATTTGTTATTAGACATGATCCCTCCATGTCATCAATGCTACTATTCTCAACAGACCTTGACCCTCATCTCTGTACTTCCAGTAATTCCTAGCTGGTCTCCCAGCATCTACTCTCAATGCACTCTTCTCAAATCCATCTGGTCAACCCACACTCTTTCTAAAACCTTCTAGGGACTGCCTACTACCTCTAAGAAGTTAAAATCTCAACCTATTTACTTACGACTTGAAAGCTCTCTTTCTTCTGACCCACACTGACGTTTTCAATCTTATCTCCTACAACTCCACAGGTCACCTTTTATAGGCAGTACTTGAGCCATGGGAAATCACATGATGTTTTCCAAATGAACTTCTGCATATATTCCCCCCTGCCTGACATGTCCATCTCCTGGACTAATTCCAACGCATCATTCTCCAGATCCAAATCAGGGAACCCTCCTTGGTGAAACCGTCTTTGGCTATTCTTCATTTGCTAATCTGCGTACATAAAGTTTTTTCATTGCATTTACCACTCTGAATTGCAATCATTAATTTTCATGTCTTCCTCTTCCATTAGAATCGGTGTTCTTGAAAGCACTTAGAGTATCTGTCAATAGGTATTCTAATTTAAAAATTTATGGAATGAAATATTAACTGAATGAGTAACTGAAAGAATCATTAGCTCATTTGGAATTATATGACACTATTTATTTACAGTAAGCCAACTGTCATCTATAACCTTTATGATTTTTTCTCACTATTGCCCTTAAAATATGTGTTCTCTATCCTACAAGCACAATTTACTTTTGGGCTTAAATGTCATACTTCATATTTAATGTGATTCCATTTGGCCAAGATTTCCAGTTTGTTCCAAAACATGTATTATTTGTATTCCCTCATAGTCTTTGTTAGCTGTATATCTTAACTGATAATCAAAATATACTATTTCCACACTATCTGTGCCTTGTTGACCTCTTGAAACATAGACAAAAATACTGGAATGCATTAATGAGTTGTACTTGAAGTTAGACAACCTAGAATCAAATTCTGGCTCTTGCTTCTACTCATCAGTGGGCATATTGTCAACTAGGGGAGGCAACAATATATGCTTACTAGGAGCATCAGCTTTGTTGGTTCTAGCAATAACTGGCACACCCTGTAAGTCATAATGCTAAGAGAAGGTCTCCCTCCAAACTCCAAGTTCTTTCCACACTGAACTTTGAAAATGGCAATGATATTCATCCTACTTCACCACTTCCAGTGGAACATCAAGAACATTTATCTTAATTCAACAAAATTTATCAATATCTACTGTGCACCAATTGTTACAAAGTAGATGCTTACAAAAGGAACATATAGCACACCCCATACACATGCATCCAGATGCCTTATTTCCTGACAGTACATTCTTCTTTCTGGTATCTAGAGGTTAAACAGCATGAGCAAAGGGCTTCTTAAAGATCTCCAGGCTACAGAAAAGCCACGGTTACAAAAATCATCTTTGCAAGGCTATATCAATAGTGTTAGATATTTAAGATGTTTCAGACTTAAAATGTGCTACCAGATGAGGCTTTCAGAAATGATAATGAGTTGGAATAGATAATATCAAGAAAAACCACACATCTAAAAGCACTTGGAAGGAAATAAAGAAAATTTTCACTGGCAGAATCTAGAGGCTGTGTAGCAAGGAAACAGATTTCTTCTTGCCTAAATCATAAATTTGATCCCCATTTATTTGTCCTATTGGAAAAATTTATTGGTCCATGCAATCCTGGTAAATAACTAGAATTGCCAAGGTTGGTGCTAACTTCATAACAATTTTCTGTCATACACACACACACACACACACACACACACACACACACACACAATGCTTAACAGTTCACATATCCCTTTCAAATTTATAATCTAATTTAAACACCATGATAACTTTTGATGTAGCTGTCACCTTCCTCTTTTTAAAGGCAGAGAGACTCAGTCTCTTTTTGAAGGTAGAAAAGCCATTGACTACAAGTAGGTGACAAAGGCAACTCTGAGACGCAGGTTGTTATGCCATCCAGGTTTAATCTACTTTTCACTAAACCACTTTCAGTTCTACCCTCGTGTTTATACAAGAGTAGATATCAGGGTTAAAGTAACCTTGGGAGGTCTACAAGTTTATTGCTATATGCAGAACAGTGACTGGAAGATCCCGGGTAAGTAGTCCCCCAGGATGACTTTAATCCATGCAGCTGGATCTCCTTAGCGTCTCAAGAAGACCACCTGCATAACCAATGTGCTGACCAATACTGAATGAGTCTGCAGGAGAGAAAGATCAGACTCAAACCTCACCAGGATAAATCAATCGAGTTAAAAGTTAAAAAGTATAGGCAGGACAAATAGCAGAGATTAGCCACATTCCCCAAGAATGACTCAAGATTTCCATCCTCAAATGCCTCATTGGTAACCACACTATTGCAGAAAAGAATGTCTGCATAAAGATCACATCAGACTTTCTAGAAGAAGAAACTGATCCTTTTAAGGTCCAGCCTTCAGCAGGAGCTTGCCCAGGTTTATGATGGAGAACACTTCACTTGGGCCAAGTGCATCTCATCAGTCTTGGTTACGCAGTGCAAAATATGAATACAAAACACAGTGCAGAGTATACTCGAGCTTAAGCAAGCTTTTCATTTATCCAGCCTCTCAAGACAACTACTATATTTTCAAATTCAGTGCCACAGAAGTATAATTAGGGTAAGTTATCCAGATTACGTCCGTTATTCAATCATGAAAATGGGCACCTGCAGCATTTCAGTGTTGAACAGCACATCAGTCCTTCCTACAGCTCTAGGACCTTACTCAGCCCTCATGATCTGTGCTCCTCTCCATTCTGCCCTGGCCCTGCCTTCTCTCAAAAACCAGGGAGAAAGCTGCTTGAGATGGTGTAGTGTACAAATCCAGCTCACAGCCTGTTATCATAAGTAGTACAAAGAATAGAAGAAGAGGTTAAAGAAAGAGATAAAGATTCAGCTATGAAAGATTTGTAGACTGCATAAAGAATCAAGAATGAAACTATACCCCTGTCTCTCTCCATATACAAGAAAACTCCAAATGGATTTAAAAACTTAAGTATAACATCAGAAAATATAAAACAAGCAAAAGAAAACATAGGGGAAGTGCTTCAGAACAAAATATAGACAAGTGAAACTGTATTAAACTAAAAACCTGCACAAAAACTAAACAATGAGAAGAGAGAAAAGATAATCTAAATAAGGGGAGAAAATATTTTCAAACTATTTATCCAACAAGGAATTAATATTCCAGAATATATAAGGAATTCAAGCAACTCAAAGGCAAAAAATAAAAGAAAATGACTTTAAAATGGTCAAATGATCTGAATAGACATGTCTCAAAAGAAGACACGAAAATGACCAACAAGTAAATGGGAAAAAAAATACTCAACATCACTAATCATCAGGAAAATAGAAATCAAAACCACGAGATATCATCTTATCCCAGTTAGAGTGGCTAGTGTCAAAATGACAAAAAAATTAATGCTGACGAGTGTGCAGAGAAAGAAAAAGTCTTGTTACAGTATTGGTGGGAATGAAAACTAGCACAGCCATTATGGAAAATAGTATCGAAATTCCTAAAAAAAAAAAAATTGAAAATAGAGCTTCAGTATGATCCAGCAATCCCACTTCTAAATATTTACTTGAATGAAAGAAAATTAGTATTTCAAATAACTGTCTGCACTCCCGTGTTTATTGAGGCACTGTTGACAATAGCCAAGATATGGAATCAACCTAAGTGTCCATCAACCGGTGAATGGATAAGGAAAATGGAGGACATAAACACAGTGAAATACTCAGCCTTTTTAAAAAAGAAATCCTGTCATTTGCAGCAGCATGGATAGCCTGGAGGACGTTCTGTTAAGTGAAATAAGACAAGCACAGAAAGATGAATACTACATGGTCTCATTCATAATGCGGGAACTAAAAAAGAGTTGAGCTCATAAAGTAGAGAGTAGAATTGTGTTTATGCAGTCAAAAAGGATAGGGAGGGGGGAATAAGTTCTAGTGTTCTACAGAACTGTATGGTGACTATTGTTAATAATAACTAACCGGGCTCGGTGGCTCAGCCTGTAATCCCGCACTTTGGGAGGCTGAGGTGAGTGGATTGCCTGAGCCCGCGGGTTCGAGACCCGCCTGGGCAACCTGGCGAGACCTCATCTCTACAATTAAAAAAAAAAAATTAGCCGGGCATGGTAGCGCGCACCTGTAGTTCCAGTTACTTGGAAGGCTGAAGCGGAAGGATCGCTGGAGCCTGGCAGGTCAAGGTTGCGGTGGCCGGGAGCAGCCACTGCACTCCAGTCTGGGCGACAGAGTGAGACTCCAACTCAAAAAAGATAAAAATAAAAAAATAACAATGATTTATTGTATATTGTCTAATTGTTGGAAGGAAGGATTCTTAATGTTCAAAGCATAAAGAGATGTTGAATGTTTGAGGTGGTGGACTTGCTAATTAACCTGATTTGGTCCTTACACATTACATACATATAGTTTAATTATTAGTAATTAAACTAAAGATTGGGAGTGAATGGTCTGAATTTGGTGCCTGAGATGTGAGTCCTCATTCTGGCTCTGACACAAATGAGCTGTGTGACCTTGGGAAAACGACTTTCTCTCTGGACTTCAGTCTCCTACCTTTAAAGTAAAGGGCTATTATATTATGTACTGTACATATGACATAGAAGAGAATGGGTCTACGAAGTGCACACTATAAAGCATTTAATTACATGGAATTATTTTCATAATTTTTACTAGGTGCAAAGATAGCTTACAAAACGGTATGAATCATGCTATCCTAAACTGGTAAAACTATTCTTGAATGGAATAAAAGGAAGTAACATTAGTTGACTCCAAAACTTTAACCATTGTTTTCTCTGGGTGATAGGTTTATATATATAATTTGTATTAGTTTCTATTAGTTTCACTATAATTAGCATAAATATTTCCGCAATGACTAACACTCAAATTAAATATCCATTTTTATGATACATCAAATAAGATGATCTCTAAAGATTGTTATAACCCTGAGAATTACATTCGTCTACATGTGTTTTCACTTAACAGTGTTCTTTTCTATTAGCATAGGGAGATGGTAGTACTAACTCAATGATTTTATTCATACAGATAAATCAGTTCAAAATGCCCTTGGCTTTAAGTCACTGACACTCAATATTAAGCAAAATATTGCATTATGGTACCGATTTCAGCCATTTGGCTCTCTTTGAAAGTTCTTTAAGGAATCATAAAGTCACCCTCTCCCCCCAAAAAAACACCTTCTAAATTCAAACTACTATTCTTTATGGATGCTTCTCAGCCTGGCTAACTTACTATGCTTATTCTGTAGTCTCTGCTCAGGCTATTTTTTGCATATGAGATACAGTTAACGACTGCAAGATTGTTCATAATTTTCTTTTACTTTTTCATCTGAATTTTGTCTAGTCATCTTTCTATTTTTGGTCAATCACTGCCTTCAAAATGATTCAAGAGGTATTTATGTTTTCTCTTGAAAATTTGTTTCAAATGATAAATTTCTGGGCTTGAAAAAGTCTTCTATATCACAAAGAAAAAAATATCAGAAGTGCCAGGCAGAGCAGGAGTTTGAGGCAAATTCACGGGGACAACAAAACATAGGATATCTCTCATTCAAACTGAATCACGTGAACAAGTGATTTTTTAAGCACCACTACCATGAGCAATATCATGTGCCAGGTACTTCACAGGGTGACGAAAGAGAAATGTGGACCAGGCACTGTGCCAGACACAATACCATGATTTGCTCATTTGATCCTCACAATTATGGAGTCAAACACTCTTAAGGGTCATGCTCAACAAAATAAACTGAGGCTCAGAGACATTTAGTGACTTTTCCAAGGTCAAGCAACTGGCCAGTAGCAGAGCTGAGGTTGAAACCCAGGACTGCGTGAGTACAAAGCTCATGTCTTTAATATTTTTTTCAAGGGTCTACAAACTTCAGAGGCTAGAGAATCAAATGACATGAAGGAATGAAAGGGTGGTGCTGAAATGTGCCTGTCTCCCCAAAACAAGCACAATGGTGGCGATGGATGGATGGATGGGTCCTCATCCCTATGGTCACCCACAGGAGTGACCATAAGTGTCTCACAGTCCGACCTTTTTCACTTCAGTACTCATAGTGGACAACTCAATAGATCCAAGCACTCTCTCCTACTGAGTCAGCATGTGGTAGCGAACATGATATACGACATTTATTATCCCCATAGTAGAGACTCATAAACAAGTTAGCTAAACAAAATATATGTTTTGTTCCCATAGAGCCCATCCTGAAATTTTATCAACCTTTAACATTTATTGCTTGAACTTTCCTTGAACACCCAGCCTGGGCTACTTTCTCTTCCCAGGTATTCCCATGGCAACAAGGATGTATCCTTTCCAGAGTGTATCCTATTATAATATTATGTGTATATTTTATTCTTTCTCTTGCTAAAATATTTTGAGGGCCAAGACAATGTGCCTTCTTCATCTCTGTTTCCCTTTCCCTGCATATGCCTGGCACGCAGAAGATGCTCAATAATTATGTGTTTCTCTGGGGCTATAGCAACAGAAGAATGAGTATCATCTATTATTAGCATCTTATCTCCAAGGAAAGGCAGATGGAGCTAAGAATTCACGGATCTGAATCTTGTTCTGGCCCACAGAGTCCTTTGGTCCTTTTGGTCTCTATATACACAATACTTCCCTAAGAGAATGGGCATTTCCATTCCCAAATCCCTGTCCTAGCTTGGCAAGTTGGAATAGACTTGGCCCAGTATAAGCTGGGAGGATCTTTCCATATAAAACTAGACGAAAAGCTGGTTTTGGCAGCTGGGTTTACGCCCTCATTTTCCTGAGCCTTGGGCTGCCCCTGCTGGTTTCCCGCAAGAATAGAAAAGGGAAGGGTTGAGGTGACCCTGGTGCAGCATATTGTTGCTAGCTCAACTGCTAGCTCGACTCCTCCCTCCAGACACTGCATCTTATCTGTGATGCTCCCATTGTGTCCTTAAGCCACATCAGAGTTATTTTCGATTTCTCAGTATATATATGCTTGTGATTGGGAGGAGATTAAACAAGGGAATGACATGATCTGGTTTTGGTGGTAAAATCTATTCTGGCAACTGTGCAGAAAATAGACTGGAGAGGGTAACGTTAGGCTATCAAAGATCATGGATTTGGGGTTGGAAGAGGACATGGAGAGAAGTGGATGGACTGGGTATATATTTTGGTGGTTAGAAAGGACAGAATGGGGAAGGACAGTGAGGACCGACTCCTAATTTTGTTTTTGTTCTTGGCTCAAGCACCTGGGTGGATAGATGAGGTATTGTTGCTTGAGATGGAGAAACCTGGGGTCATAGAATATTAAGTGATATAAGGCAAGTTGAGAAACCCAGAGAGGTGATTTGTACTTGAGTATTTTCATTTTGAGTTTTCTTCATTAGTCACTGAAAGCCTGTCAAGGGGACAGTTTATTTCCTAGTCCAATGTTGCTTCCCCAGAGGCAATCCCTTTGTCTCCTGGCTCAGCTTGTCTTGAGAAAGGCTTCGTGCTGGGCCAAAATGAAAGAGAGAAAACATCCAGAATCAAACAAGGGATTCCCTGGCATTCTACTGAATTCCTTTGAAGGCTGAAAGTCATATGTGTTTAAATACATGCTTACAGCTGATCCATTGTCAGCTGCCTTTCAGGGTGGTCTCCTAGAGAGCTCAGGACAGCACAGGGTAAAGCACCCCAGCCTTTGCGCCCGCCTTTGGACGGCTCATTGAGTTGGGGTTCACTCCAGAAAGAGATAGCACAACAGAAATAAAAGCTCTATCAAGAGGTATAAGAATTAAAATGGGTGCAGCAACAGTCCCCAACTTATAGAATTGATACAAGGATTAAAAGGACTGATATAGGAATTAAAACAGCATTTAACTCTTAGAATTAATGTAATAATCTAAGCATGAAAGCACTTAGAATAAAGACTGTCACATAGCAAGTATTACATACTGGTCTCTTAAATAGGATAATATCTTTAAAAGTAGGGAGGAAAGATACTTGTCTTCACATGGATTTTTGTGATGAGAAAGTGTAAAAGCTCTTTGAAATCTAGAAAAAGAGCTCTGAAAATAGAAGACATTATCATTAATGTGACTGCCTATTCTAGACACTAGACTAGAATCTTCTTCACCAGGTGTATCCTGAGTGACCTCATGCCCTTGAGGTCAAAAGATCTCTGAACTGGCTGATTTGCAAACCTTTAAAATAGCCTCTAATGCAGAGGGGGTGCCTAAAAACATGTATGCTTTTCTTTTTAAACCGCTCTTTTCTGAAACTCAGTTTTCTAATGAGTCTTTTTTAAGTTCTCCAGTGGTTATTAAGAGCCATGCTGCCATTTTGCTCTTCTGTCTTCCAACAGAGATTTCCTGGGAACCAAAGAGGCATCACTGCTGCTGATGGCCATGTTCCTCCTCGCTGTGTTTTACCATGGACAGCAGGTAATCTAACATTTTGTTCTAGCTGCACTCAGTTGCCTGGCATCTTCTGTTGTCAGAAAACTGGCCCAAAGAGCTTCCACTGTTCCCTGCAGCAAATGACAGCTGCTTGCAGCAAGTTGTGATTGTTAATGAGTCAATTTCTAATAAAAACCACCTAATGGAAAACTAAGCTAGGGAAGACAATTTGCTAAGCAATGTGGTTTTGGTGCGTATCTCTTTCAAAAAGACCGTAGTCCTAATAAAAAAGGAGCTTTCTATTTCTGCCTGAGGCAAACTGAGATCCCTCCCAATTCTATTGTCTGGATAAAATGATTTCTATAAAAGTTTTGTGCTAGGCCGGGCTCCGTAGCTCACCCTGTAATCCTAGCACTTTGGGTGGCCGAGGCAAGTGAATTGCCTGAGCCCGCGGGTTCGAGACCAACCGGGGCAACTTGGAGAGACATCGTCTCTACAATAAATCAAAGAATTAGCCAAGCATGGTAGCGCGCGCCTGTAGCTCAGGCTGCTTGGAAGGCTGAGGTGGAAAGATCGCCAGAGCCCAACAGGTCGATGCCGGGGTGGCCGTGAGTGTGCCACTGCACTCCAGCCTGGGCAACAGAGTGAGACTCCAACTCAAAAAAAAAAGGTTTTGAGCTATATTAGGCAAACATTCATTCAGGTTTGAGGGTCTGCAAAGCCTGGGTTCTAATCCCAGCTCTTCCTCTCAGCAGTGCATGACCTTGGGCAAGTTGTTTATTTCAGTTGTCTCAACCCTAAAAGAAGTAATGTATCATAAATAAGGCTACACAGTCATCAGTTGAGTTTACTGGGTGCAGCATTTTGTGTGCTGCCTGGTGTGTGTATAAGAGAAGCTTCGTTACTGATTGGTCCTAATAAGATAAAAAATGTCTGCCTTATTGAGTCCCCTTCCTACAAGTCCCTAATCTTTACCAGGATCTGGAATAGGCACGGTGGGCAGAACTGCATAAAACCCCATCCCTGGTGCAGTTTCCTGGAGGAGAGCAGGAAAGAAGGCAAAAATGCTGCTGTGTCTAGAACAGACTGGCTGAAGACTTTTAAAAAGGAAATTATTTTGCATGGGAGCATCAAGACAGGCTTCACCCAAGAGGTGTCTCCTGCCCTCAGAAACCAGTGGTACTTCTTCAGGTGAACTCCAACCCATGAGTGTTCATTATCCGGGGGAGATTTTCACACACACACACACACACACACACACACACACACACACACACACAACACACACACACCCTCTCCCCCGGTAGAAACCAGACCCTACCAACCTCACTGATCTGCTCCAGATCCCAGACCATCTTTTTTCCGGTCTGTGTGCACTTCAAAAAGAATAACCAGAAAAGTAGAAAAGCAAAACAAGGAGACTGTCAGCCAGAGCAGAAATAGAAACGTATCGCTGGAAAATCACCATGGCAACGGGAGGTAACGAACCCTAGGAAACCAGGAATGAAACAACCAAAGCCCCAAGAACCTAGAAATACATATACAAAGTTATCTGTAATAAAGGGGGACATTAAAATAGAGTCAAGGAAAAAGCATGTAATATAAAAACTTGGCAAATGAAGGAAATGAGGAAAGAGTTTATATTTATTGAGTTCCCACTATGTGCCTAACGGTTTAGTTCCACTATCTCATTTAATCCTGTGAACAACCTAGAGAGGGAATTATTATAATTCATATTTTACAGATGACGAAAGTATGGCAACTCAGCTAGAAAGTGAGAGAACTAGAATTCAAATCCAGATGTCCCCAAAGCCCACCCTTTCTCCTTCATGGGGCTGGTGCGGAAAAAAGACGTCGTAGACGTCGTCTGCATACCAACACAATGACCCAGGCATTCAGTCCTGCAGTATGGCTTTGGTTTGTATTTACATTTTAGCTAAATGTATGGTGAAACAATAAGACAAATGACCCAGTCTAGCCATTTCTAAAATTCCTCATTTAGGTCTTTTCATCTGTCTGTGAGGACTGGTGTCTTGTCTTCCACGCCTTGATATACCTTCCATTTGTAGGGGAGAACTCCTCAGTCTTAAATACAAATGACAATCCACTTGAAGCCTATGAAGACAGAATCAGACAAAGCCATCCTACAGAAAACATCGTCCAATTCATTACACAGGTTTTACACTGACAAGTGAGAAATCCTCAGAAATAGCTAAGAGGACAAGTTCGGGGTGAAGGTCTTCATTCCGTGATAAGGATGTTTCGGTCTCCTCTGTCAGCTTAAGGAACTGTTTTGGGCCTGTCAGTATCCCCTTCCTCAAATGGTGCCTTTCTAACATTTGAATTCAATGTATCCCATTCTCCATTTGTCCTGGGAAAGCGGATAACCTAATTGCACTAAAATCGTTTGTAAAGTGAGAATATGTAAGTGCCTAGTGAGTATCTCAGCTACTGGGTTTAAAAGACATCGGATACTTATCCCTTTTAGAAGGGGGACCGCCCCAAACACTGAATTATCTTTTGGAGGGTGGGACCCTTGTAGTACACTCAGAATTTGTTCCTCTGGATCAGTCAACCAAAGTTTTTATCTGGAAGTCTTGAGAAGGTTGTATCACAATTTGTGGAAGAAACGTCTCAAGTTGTGGCAAACAGGTGATTGGTTCTTCCACCAAGAAGTCTGCCCACACTACCCTGAGTTTCAGCAGTTTTTGACCACAAATGATATGGCCCCTGAACTCACCCTCCCTATTTACCCAATCTCGTCCAGGGCAATTGTTTGTTTGCTTCCCGGGATGAAAAACGTCCTCAAAGGGAAATGTTTTGCTAATGTGGAAGAGGTGAAACCAAAAATGACAAGCACTACAAGCCATCAAAATTGATGAGTTCAAAAACTGTTTTGAGTAGTGGAAAAAGCATCTTGATAGGTATATTGCATCAAACGGAGAGTATTTTGAAGGTGACTAAAGTTTAAACACGAAAGAATAAATATACAATTTTTAATAAATAAATTCCAGGGATTTGGGGTCCCCCTCATATTTCTAACTGTCAAAGTGCTTTGAAATTATGTAATCGTATCCCATTACCATATCAGTTACATGTCTAGGCTTTGGAATTGGGCAGATAGGATTTAGACCCCAGCTCTGCCACTCAGTAGATCTGTGACCTTCACCAGTTAACTTTCTGAGTCGTAGCTTCCTCACCTGTAAAATGGTATAATAAAACAAATTCTTCCTTAGAATTGTTATGGTATTTTATGAGAATATGATTGTAATATATGTATCCCAGGGCCTCGCACATTTTTATATGTGCTTAAAAATTGTCAGATATTAATCTCTTACTTTAAAAATAAACCTGTGACACAAACAGACCAAACATTGTTATCCATCTGATCCCAGGACAGGAGCAGAGATTTAAGTCCCCTGAGGTCACCAAGCCTGTAAGAAAAATCAGACTGAAACAGGAATCTAAATCCTAACTCCTAGTTCCATTCTGTCTCTTCCACGTGCCACTGCCTCCCTGTGTTAGCAGTGGCTTCCTGCAGGATTGCATCACTTCAGGTGTCTTCTATCTAGAGCATCTTCAGGGTCCTGTTAACCCTGGATCAAGCCTGCCCACTGCTGGGCTTGCTACCTGCCTCCATGAGTTTCCCTCTGTGACTCAGAGGTGCTCTGCGTTTAATAAAGGCTGAATGAGGCCCACTGATGCCTGGTACGCAGAAGCGTCTGGTGGGAGCATGTGTAATTATACATCTCCAGAGTGACGGAGGCGGTTATATAACTGAATAACTGGGAAATTTCATTTTGTACATATGTGGAAGCGATATGCCAAACACTTCCTCCTCCGAGGTAGGTGAACATTCCGGACGTTGAACAGAGAGAGAAAACAGTCGGGTGCCTCCCACCTGGTGCCCGATTCACTTGCAGCCCCGGAGGTTTGGGCTTTGTCTTGGCATCTCCATTTATAACCGAGGAAACCACACCTCTATACAGGGACAGAGATTGTGAGGTCCTGTCTCCGGTCACTTACTTACGGGTCTGATAATGACAGGCACCTGGCACTGTATGGTGCAGAAGGAAAGATCCAAGCCTTGCAACCAAATACTCTTGCTCAAGTTCCAGTAGTTCGACTTTGAGAATGAGTGACCCTTGAGAGACGTAACCTCCCAGCGCTGTCATTTCTTTACCTGTATAGTGAAAAGGCCAATCGTCATCTGTCAAGACTTTGAGAACAGCTGAATGAGGTCATGTATATATGGTGGAGAGGTTAAGAGTCACAGCTGGGAGTAAAGATGCTCTTTGTTCAAAGTGAGCCTCTGAACAGGAATCTAAATCCTAACTCCAAGTTCCATTCTGTTTCCTCCACGTGCCACTGCCTCCCTGTGTTAGCAGTGGCTTCCTGCAGGATTGCATCACTTCAGGTGTCTTCTATCTAGAGCATCCTTCTGGGTCCGGTTAACCCTGGACCAAGCCTGCCCACTGCTGGGCTTGCTACCTGCCTCCATGAGTTTCCCTCTGTGACTCAGAGGTGCTCTGCATTTAATAAAGGCTGAATGGTGCCCACTGATGCCTGGTACACAGGGGCATCTGGTGGGAGCATTGTAATTATACATCTCCAGAGTGATAGAGACCTTAGGAAACTGACTTCACCTTACTGCCCCTTCAATTACCTCACCTGAAATAGAGTTGATAGTGTAATGAAGCTATTGTATGATAAATGAGCTGGAATAAAATATAAAATATATTTAAATGCCAGGCTCGGTGGCTCAGCCTGTAATCCCACGCCTTTGGGAGGCTGAGGTGAGTGGATTGCCTGAGTCCGCGGGTTCGAGACCCACCTGGGCAGGCGAGACCTCATCTCTACAATAAAAAAATCAAAAAATTAGCCGGGCATGGTAGCACGTGCCTGTAATTCCAGCTACTCGGAAGGCTGAGGCGGAAGGATCGCCAGAGCCCAGCAGGTCGAGGCTGCGGTGGCCGGGAGCGGCCACTGCACTCCAGTCTGGGCGACAGAGTGAGACTCCAACTCAAAAAAAAAAAAAAAAATATATATATATATATACATATATATATATATTTAAATATTGATACGAAATGCAAATATGCATATAAAATATTCAGAACACCATGCCATTATGATCATTTTCAGAATTGTGTTAGAATTTTTATGGTAACATTGTCAGTCATCCTAGGTAATTTAACTTAGGTGTTTATCCCTCTCCAATTGAGACTTTTCTAACTTTCTCCATTTGACACCTCTACTTTTAAATTTAGAACCATGTTATGGTAATTCTTAAAATTTATTCCTACAAAAGTATCAAAAATTAAGAAAGTGTTATGCACAGGGATACTAATTCTGTTATATTTATAGACTTGAAAGTTTTGAAGTACTCTAAATACCTAATACATTTTTAATATTTGAAAAAAAATATTCAGAATAGTCTCTGGTTTTAAGCAAGAGCTGTCATTACTAGGTGAAGACCCTGGCACAAAATATATAAACAATATATATTCACCCCCTCAGCAGTCTTTTCATATAGCCAGTTCCTTCATGGAGTGTAAACATCACAAAAGAGAGGGCACTGCCAATTCAGTTGACGTTTCCCAGGCAAATGCTGAAGAATTTTTACTTTTAAGACATCAGGGCCACTGTGTTCTGTCTGCTTCACTTTTCTCTCCATGTCTGCACTAGCCACGCTGTAGTGAAGTGATCTCTTCCCTTTCGGAGTCTTCCTACCAGAAGTCAACCATGAGTGAACCAAGGGCATGAACTGTCCCATTCATCTTCCCATGCCCAATACCAAGCATAGAGGAGGCATGAGAAATCTTGAGTAAAATGAAGAGGAGAACCTTTCTTCTATAAAGGTTTAATACTTTGAGGCTCCTGCCTTCATGAGATTTGCTTTACCAAGAGACTGGACTGCCCGTGGACTGGATCACCTCTTTATGGACATGCCTTGAGAGCAGTTCTCTGCAGTCACCAGGTCAAAAAGCAAACTGTCTTTTTGTCTTGAACCTGGAAAATTCTTGCCTACGTTAACTCCAGCCCTTTAGATTTTTCTACTCATGATTCTGAGTTGAATTTAGTTAGATGAGGGCACTTACACAGGATAGAGAAAAAAATAACATCTCATGCTTCAAGCAAGGCATGTATTTTAAGGAGGGAGAAGGGATGTTTCATTTAAAAACAGTTGTGGATAAGAAAATACTGTCTTGCAACTGATGAACCAAAAATTGATGCTCTTGAATCTGGAGGGGAAAAAATTTAAAACAGAGATCTGACTTCTACCACAGATGCCCTGAGTTATAGGAATACTTAATAAATCTATATTTTAGACATTTCAAAATGCTTTTGTATATATTATATCGCTTCATCCATGTAATAAATCGATATAATGGTCCATATCTCTTGAATTCGACATTATGGAAGCAATTATCATTAGTTTTTAGAAGGGGAATTGAAATACAAGAAGTTGAATGAGGTTAAAAACTCAGGACTAGCATTCTTTTATACAACCTGCTACCTTCAGTCATAATATTTTTTTTTTGCAGTTTTTCCTACGAAATTTTCAAACAAAAACAAAAGCACATAAAAGAGTATCATGAACTCACAGAGTCAGCAATCATCAACTCGTGTCCAGTCTTCTTTATCTATATTCCTATTCATTTTTTTCAATGCCCTTTCCTCTCAACAATTTTGAAGCTGTTATTTCATCTGTAAATATTTTAATGTGGAATCTAAAAGACAGGGGATTTTTGACCTAATCCCAATACTATTAACCTTTAAAAAGAAAACAGGAATTTATCAATATCACCAAACCTCTGTTTCCACTGATTAATTAGCTTATAATTGTATTTTTAAAGTTTGTTTGAATTGGAATCTAGATAAAATCTATATACTGCCATTGATTGATATGCCTCTTAAATCTTTTGAAAATCAATGGAATTATCCTCCATCTTTTTCTTTTCTTGCTATATTTTGTGAGTGTCATTTGACCTCTGCAATGTCTTCCAGTCTAGAATTTGTTGATTGCATCTTCTAGGGCTATTTAACAGACGCTTCCATCCTTTGGTATTTTTGTATTCATAGTAATGTCCAGAAGCTTGGTGAGATTCAAGTTCAATTATTTCTGCAAAAAATATTTAATTGCTTGGCCTCATGAATTATAACTAGGGAGTATATAATGTCTTCTGGTCTCCCCTCTGATGATTTAGCAGCTATTGATAATAACAGCCTATAATTGTTTATTTTATAGACTTTTTTATTTATAGACATTCTAAACCTATGAGTATTCCATCACTTATTCATGGAAATGTATTATTAAAGAGAACTGTCTCCTCTCTATTTTCTACTCGGAAATACAACTCATAAAGCAAAGATAAATGTTAAATTATTTCTCAATACGTTTGTTCCCTAGCATAATTCAGAGATGATCAATGAGGTTTTTGTCTTGTGTTATTATGAATTTATGCATTTTAGTATATTTTCTGTGTTTCAGTCCATTGCAATCATTATTCTTATTAAAACCCAACATGTTACATCCTGGATAAGTTTGCTTTTGCATCCTTTTGCCATAACTCCAGTAATCTCTGATAGACTCCTTTCCAACACAAAAAAATGTTCCAGGCATTTACGTTTTCCGCTCTAAATTTCAGCCACTTCTGGAAAGAATGGGTTTATTTTTGTAGGAATTGATATTTAGAAACCACAGTGTGAACACTAGAAGTGCTCATTGCTACTATGTTTTTATTTCTAGGACTTGAATAGTGGGCACAGCCAGAAAATATACGTATATTATGACTTCTTCATTTCATAGTAAGGACCATAGGCTTTTGACTTTATCTTATCAATTTTATACCTGTAGCTCTTTTTCTCTTTATAAAAATTCCAGTTTTAATGATATCAACACAATTACTCATTTGCTTTATCTTACGATTTGCAAGTACAATAATGCAAATATTATCACCTACAATATGGTTATTGTAAACAGTTAAGATTCTTTTGTGCTCTTTTATCCTTGAGGTATTTACCTCTAGGACTGTGTCATCAAACTTTTGTGTAAAAAGACATTTGGTATAGTTCCTCTTTGTGTAGGTTCATGTGTTTTTGTTTGCTTTTACAGAGTTTTTAAAATATATTCACTTTTATAATTAAGGACCTAATACCATCACATTGGGATTAGGGATTCAATATATGAATTTAAGGGGGACATTAACATCCGGTCCATGACTCTAAAGTCAAATTTATTTCAAATAAAATATAATTAAAGAAGTCTAAATTCTGTCTCTATTATCTCACTCTATACTTTCTTCCCTCCCATTCTCATCTCATAAAGTAGAAACCATTAAAGGTACATTTTTAATAAATAAATTAAAACATATGTGGGTATGCATGTGTGTGTGGAAAACGAGGTAACTATTTCCCTGGCTCCCTTTCTTAGATCAATGGTAGCCTGCTGTACACACTTTTATCCCCCTTGATGACCAGTCCTGCCAAGAATAAAGAGATAGTCTGCATTTCTCTGTATAACTGCATCGTGTTCGATTGTATATATGTACTATTGTTTACTTAGCCAACAACATGAGCATTTGAAATTAAAAATTGGGCAACCCCTTTGGGGCCCCTCCTGCTCTGGGAGCTTTTCTTTCCTATCCATAAATCTTGCTTTTAAAAAAGTTATACTGAATATTAATCTTTACTATATATTTTTATACTTTTAGCCTTCCCTGAGAGTTTAAAATAAGACAAAGAAAGCAGCTGCTTGTTCTAAGCCCTTGAATTCAGGGCAGCTAACCATAGGCTTACCAATGCAGCATATTGTTCATTTCAACAGATAAAGACTTTGAAATAATGATAATCGCAAAGCTGTGGTAAAAATCAGCTGTGAGCTACTTTGGAAGGATGCTGTCCATCCTCCAATGTGAAGGCAAGCTGATCAAGAGGGCAATCATGTGTCTAGCATCCCTACTAAGTGCTGTGTACTTTTTCTAGGCTCTCCTAAATAATTCCTCTTCCAGCCCTGTGTGGTCACTGTTTCTCACTTCTGGTTCAGAGATGAGAAAACTCAGACGAAGTCACTAGTCCAGAGTTACAGTGTTTGAATATGGAACTAGAACTCTAAGCCGTGTCTACCTGGCAACTAAATCCAGATCCTCCCATTAATTAGCTCATTCATTTCCATTTCTTCCTTGTTCTTAGGGTTAAGAGCTCAGGCTCTGAAGTCTGATTGGGAATTAAGTTCAAATCCTGGCTTCCTCACTAGTTCGTGGGGGATCTTGGTCAAGCTACTTAATCATGTTTATTTTCTCATCTGTAAAAAAAAGGATTGAGTTTCCTTCCTATTGGGGCTGTTGTATGGATTAAAGGATTTGATATATGTTTATTTCTTACAGCACAGTTTGGCACATAACAAGCACCACCTAAGCGTTAATTAGTTTTATTATTGCAATCTATTTGTTGAGCCAGCAAATACTGATTGACCTGCCCTGTGCTAGACATGTTACTACATGGCAAGTGTATTATCAGTAGGCTTGAGCTGTTGTAACCAAATACAATAGACTGGGTGGGTTTAAACAACAGAAATTTATTTTCTCACAGTTCTAGAGGCTGGAACATCCAAGATCGAGGTCTAACCGGGTTTGATTTCTGATGCGGGCTCTCCCCCTGGCTTGCAGATGGCTACCTCCCTGCTGTGTCCTCACATGGCCATTTTTTAGTGTGTGCATGTGGCAAGGGAACAAGCACTCTCTCTTTGATCTCTTCTTATAAGGAGAATAATCTCACCAGAGGGCCACACCTTAATGACCTGTCTCACCCTGATTACCTCCCAGAGGTCCCAATTACTATGACATTGGGATTAGGGCTACAATGCAAGAATTGGGGGGGGACACTCACATCCGGTCCATAACAGTAAGGATGTAATGTTGAACAAGTAAAGGGATCCCTGACCACATAACACCTACAATCTAGTAGAGAACACAGGCATTATCTGATTATTACACAAACAAATATGAAACCACAGGTACAGTAATGCTAAGAAGGGCGGGTATACATCCCTGTGAGATCTAATTATCCTCTCATTGCTTGGCTTCTGGCAAAGTGCCTCCCAAAATATTCAGATCAGGCTGTTTCCTTTGTGAAGACTTCCAGAGAAGCCTTTCCCGTCTTCCAGCTGTGTGTGTTTCTGAAGCCTGTACCCTGAAAGTTTACCTGTTTCTTCTGTTTTTCACATGAACTGCAGCTGGAGTATACAGCCCGCCTGGACTTTCTTTGGCGAGTACAGGCCAAAGAGGAGATCAATGAGATGAAGGAGCTGAGGGAACACAATGAGAACATGCTCCGGAATATCTTACCCAGCCATGTGGCACGCCATTTCCTGGAGAAAGATCGGGACAATGAGGTGAGCCGGGCAGGTCTAGGCAGCAAGAAGTGGCGGTGGGTGATAGGCATTGTTCACATTGATCCCAGGCTCTGGAAAATTTTCACTGACATCGTGAGAATGGAGACCATGCCTACCATGTGGTACGCAACCCAAACTGCCTAGCCTTGTGAAATCTACCCGTGGCCTCCCAAACTCAAGTACTTCCTGGGAGATGGATATAATAAAGTTTCCATTGCAAGAGTAAACTGACATTTTAAAGTTTTTGTATGTGTCTGCATCTATTTAAATATAGATGTCCAACGATTTCACTTCAAAAGAATTGAAAAAAAGAATTGAAAGAAAGGACTCAGAGGGACGTGTATACCTAGAAGCATTATTTACAATAGCCAAAAGGTGGAGGCAACGCCAAGTACCCATTGATGGATGAATGGATGAACAAAATGTGATATAAACATATGGGGGAATATTATTCAGCCTTAAAAAGGAAGGCAGTTCTGACACATGCCACAGCAGGGAGGAACCTTGAAGACATTTTGCTGCGTGAAATGAGCCAGTCACAAAAATTCAAATACTTCTATGAGGTTCTTAGAGAACCAAATTCATAGAGACAAAAAGTAGAATGGTGGTTATCAGGGGCTGGAGAGAGGAGAGGATGGGGAGTTATTGTTTCATGGGTACAGAATTTCAGTTTTACAAGGTGAAGGGTTCTAGAGATAGATGGTGAAGATGGTTGCACAACAATGTGACTATACTTAATACCACTGAACTGTACACTTAAAAGTGGTTGAGATGGTAAGTTGTATATTATATGCATTTTACCACAATTAAGAATGATAAAAATATATATGTATGTTTATGTATATATGTGTGTATATTTTTATATATAGCCATTTACCTATATCTACATATGCATATCTGTGTGTGTATATGTCTTCTTAGCACATTGCCTAGCATGTAGCAGATGTTCAGAAATGCTCTTTTTACTTAAAACTATTTTTTAAGTTACATTATGCCTAAAGAAACAGTGCAGGAAATTCAAAGTTTGAAATCAAGGTGTTAGATTTCACTGGCCAAGCACAGTGGCTCATGCTTGTATTTCCAGCCCTTTGGGAGGCAAAGGTGGAAAGATTCTTGAGCCCAGGAGTTCAAGACCAGTCTGGGCAACATAGAAAGACCTCAGTGCTACAAAAAAATTTTAAAAATCAGCCGGGCATGATGGTGTGCACCTGTAGTCTCAGCTACTTAGGAGGCTGAGGCAGAAAAAACTGGGCGGTTGATATTTCTATCCACCTCAAAAAAAAAAGTGTGACAGTCTCATGCTCCCTCTGGAGGATCTAAGGGAGAATCCTTGCCTCTTTCAGCTTCTGGTGGCCCCAGGTGTTCCTTGGCTGTGGCCACAACATTCAAAGTTCTGCCTTAGTCTTTACTAGGCCCTTCTTAAAAGCACATGTGTCCTCTCCTCTTCTTTTAAGGACACCAGTCATAAGTGTAGGATCCACTCTCCTCCAGTATGACTCCATCTTAATTACGTCTGTAAGGTCCAAATTTATTTATTTCCAAATAAAGTCCCAGTCTGATTCCCACCCACCACAAAGATGAAGGGTAGTGTGGCAAGTGGTCTGAAAGAGAAACCCTGACCAGGACCCGGTTGCCAGGCCTCACCTTTATGTGGAGTAGGAGACCCGGCAAGTTTCAAGGACAACCTACTCAATTGGCTGCCAGTAGAGGGTCGGTAGGAGAGTCAGAGGACCAGAAACCGGGCTGGCAACCCTGAAATAGCCCAAATAAAACCTAGTGAGGAGGTCTAGAATGGTGGCAATGGAGACGGAGAGAAGGAAGTCCCAGATGTCTTCACGAGGTAGAATGAATGGAGCAGATATGGGCGGTGGAAACAACAGAATCAAATGATTTGGTTCACTCTCTAACCTTCAAGAGAAAGTAGCTTAAGATGGCACTGAAGGTGCTTCTGAATGCCTGAACGTGAGCAAGCTTGACTTTACTCTGTGAAACTCCCAAGGGAAGCCCTAGCTAGGACTGTGGATGGGCCACAGAGGACATCTTTGAGCTTTGTGACAACAAGATGAGCTTTATAAGGATAGTGGCTCCAGGTCTTCTTATCCCCGTGAGACTGGGAGATCCACAAGACAGAGACCACATCAGCTCAGGGCCCCATTGCTCACTAAAGGTTTGTGCATTAACTGGAATAGTGTGTTCCCTTGCTGCAGCCTTCAGGTGGTGAGAGTTGACCCCTTGCTAAGGATGCTGCAAAGGCCATATGGATTTTCTGGGAAGCAGGACTAAAGCAGCCCTTCCTAGATTTTCAAAATGAGCTAAACAGGAAGGGAAAACCCCTTGTAACAAAGATTACAAACTGGAAGACAAATATCACCAGTAAGCCAGTTGACTGGGACAGTGGTTAGCTGGTTGGATTCCTTTTTTAATTTGTGATTATGATGACTTTGAGCATAGAATTGGTGCTCCAATTTACACATCTGTACTCTCTCATTCATGTTACCTGGAGAGTCCTAAAGACATATGGGTTTGTGACCCTTAGGACCCTAGAGGGTAGAAATGGGAGAGAACTATGGGGTCCATTCTCCATCCAAGCCACCGAAGAAAAACCAGTGGAAGAAAAGTCAAGGTAATGAGTAATCAACTACTCAAATAATCAGTTTCTGACATACTCAGGTCCTTTAGGTTCCCTCAGACGCAGATCAAAACACCACCCCACCCTCCTCAGCAGATGGAGTTCTCTGGAATTGGGTTCAGGTTTGCTTCCCTCAAGGCTCCCTAAGGAGGGAGGCTTTGTTGAAAGAGCATCTTGACAAAGCCACAAAAGCAGAAAGAATGTCAGTGTTCATCAACCATGACTACCAGATGGAAAAGATGAATCCTCTCAGGTAAAATCCAAAGAGGAGAAAGAGTAAAGCTACTTTTAAATCAAGGTGCCAAAACAACGAGGTATTTGGGACCAGTGGGGAAGAACAAGGACACATTGATTTCATCCCTAAAGGAAAGAAACCAACCAGAGACGCATGCCAAGACTCCAGACCAAACCCTCACTGAGCAAAATAGAAAGCAGCTTCACCCTTAATCATACCTATAAGACATGTCTAATAAAGAGTGTTGTCAGGGTTGTTTGAGGTTTTATAAATATTTAAACAGTTCACACTCAACTGGGATTAAACACTGAACATGTTCACATGGCCTAGTGAATTTTCACATTATGATAAAATACCGTTTATTGAACATGTACTGCTTGCTAGACACTGAGATAGGCAGTTGATGAAAATTATCTTTCCTTCTGTGCATGACCTTAGGAGAGCCCCATCAGCCCCACATTATTGTTGAGGATACTGGGACCTTGAGAGGTCCATGACATCAAGCTGTCTTTATGCAGAACTATAAGAGGGACCCAGATCCTCACATTTCTTTCTTTGGTGCCACCCTCTCTGCTTATGATTTTGCTACTTATACCATCCCTGAAGTTGGGCAAGACTAGGGGTGTGTGTGTGTGTGTGTGTGTGTGTGTGTGTGTGTGTGTGTGTGTGTGTGTGTGTCAGAGAGAGAGAGAGAGAGACAGAGTTGTGCAATATGTGAAGGCGTGATGGGGCAGGGGCAGGACTGCTGTGGCCTGCTAAAATTCCCAGTTTCATTCTGCAAGAGGCAAAAGCATTTTTAGCTTCTCTTCTTGCTATAGATCTGAACTATGATACAAACCTTGGGGAAAAAAATCTGCCTGGGGACGTCTGTGAGTTTCATGGGGCTACAGCCATGCCCAAGGCATCACCTTGTCCTCTCATGAGCTCTGTTTCTGGGGTGGCGATGCATTCTTGGCTAACCTTCAGCTGATCTAGAATAGTCACTTGGTGCACAGACTCCAGCAGGCTTGTTTGCATCAACATGGCCCTGGTTTTTCAGACTATGATCCCATAGCCCATATTCAGGAACAGAACGCACAGCCGCCAGTTGGCAAGTCAGGTGTAACTTACGTGCGTGTCCCAGACCACAGCAGCCAGGGGCATGGTCAGAGCCACCACTGGCGTCACTGCTGCAAGCTCAACCTCTCCTTCGGCTCCCTTCTTAAATCCTAACCCCTCTTAAGACACTCCAAGAAAGGCCATGTGATCTAGTGGGAAAAGCCTGAGCTAAGGGAGTCTTGTGTTGAAATCCCAGCTCTGCCATTTACTAGCTGTGTGATCTGGGGCAGTTAAGTCTTCTGAGTCCTCATCTGTAAAATGGCTCAAATTGTACCTGCCCTCCTGAGACTCATTGGTTAATGAGGTAAAGAAGCAGAGGGAAAGTGTTTCTGGCAGGAAAACCCAAATGCTCAAAGGCATAGAGAAGAAATACTACAGGATATTTGCTGAGAAGGAGAAATGGGAAGACCAAAAGCTTTCTAATCTTTTAAGTAAAATAATAGAGACCAGAAGAGAGGTAACTGGGTAAGTCTTAAAGAGCAATGAAGGAGCTTGGATTTTACTCTATATGCAATAAGAAAGGATGAATTGCAATCTTTGTTTCATAGATAAAGAAACGGAGGCTCAGAGAATGAAATAAATGTACCTGAGGTCACAAAGCTAGTGAGTGAGTAGTGAGCTCAAATTCAAACCAAAGTATGTATAACACCAAAGCCAACGTGTTTTCTCCTCCACCTCACTGTCAGTGCATGCAGCGAAGGGAGCAGAGACAAACAGAGCTGCAGGCCATTCAAACACAGGGACATGGGCGGGACCCCACCCCTGGAAGCATCCTGTCCACAGCTGTGTTACCCACAAGGAGGTTCTGGCAGCTTCTGCTCTTCTGCTGGGCTTTTAGTTTAGAATATAGCACAGGAAGCCCGGCTCAGTGGCTCAGCCTGTAATCCCGCGCCTTTGGGAGGCTGAGGTGAGTGGATTGCCTGAGCCTGTGGGTTCGAGAACCCGCCTGGGCAGGCGAGACCTCATCTCTACAATAAATCAAAAAATCAGCCAGGCGTGGTAGCGCATGCCTGTAACTCCAGCTACTCGGAAGGCTGAGGTGGAAGGATCGCCGGAGCCCAGCAGGTTGAGGCTGCTGTGGCCGGGAGCGGCCACTGCACTCCAGTCTGGGCGACAGAGTGAGACTCCAACGCAAAAAAAAAAAAAAAAAAGAATATAGCACAGGAACATTCTTGCAGATAAAGCTGGCTGCAGGTCCAGGCCTGGGCAGCTCATCAGTGTAGAGCAGGCTAGCGCTGAGTCTCAGAATGCGCACTGGCTCATCATGGCTTTAATGGGAGCTGTCGAGAAAACACTGGCAAGGGCAGTTGTCCCAGGTGTTTCAGAGTCCACACAGCACAAATTCCATCTCTGCCACTCACTCGCTGTGGGACTGACTACAGGATTCTCAACCACTTTGAGTCCATTTCCTCAACTAATCAGTGGGGAAAAGCATACTGACTGCCTCATTGGGGCGAGAGCTGAATTGGATAAGAATGCATTAAGTGTAGCCCGCTGAAGGTAGCATCAGTAAGAAAAGGCCAGAGCTGTACTCAAATGTGCTGTGGGTGCAGTTCTGATATATGTGAGCCATCACTGTTTTTACTACTCTTTCCCAGTCACAGCCAGCCCCTTTTCCATCTCTTCATTCATTCATTCCTTCATCAAGTATTTATTGAGGGCCAACAGGTACTGTGCTAGATACTGGGGTTAAAACAGTGAACAAAATCACAAAGTCCTTGCCACCTTGCGTCGTGTGTTTTCATAAGAAGACAGACAGTAAAGCAAAGAAATAAATATGCAGCAGAGTGTCATACAGTGGTAAATTTAAGAGGCTAGAAAACACTGAATAATGGAATAGAGCATTGAAAGAGTATTTACACAGGTATCTTAGTCCGTTTCTGCCACTATAACAAAATGCTTGAAACTGAGAATTTGTAAGGAACAGAAATGCATTTCCTCACAGTTTTGGAGGATAGGAAGTCCAAGCACAAGATGCTGGCAGGTTCACTGTCTGGTGAGGATCCCAGTCTCTGCTTCCAAGATGGCACTTTGAACGCTGTGTCAGCACATGGTGGAAGAGAGGGAAAAAAGGAACCCGCTCCCTCTGGCCCTTTTATAAAGGTGCTAACTCCATCCGTGAGAGCTCTGTCCTCATTTCAACTACCTTCTAAAGATTCCACTCTTAATACTATCACATTGGCAATTAAGTTTCAACAATACATGAATTTTAGGGGACACATTCAGACTATAGCAGAGGTCATGAAAGGTCTCTCTAAGGAAGTGACATTAGAACAAAGACCCACGTGACATGAAGGATATATGTCAAAAGGTGTCAGACATCCTTTCTCCCTGCAGAAAGGTCGCTTAACTTGGTATAAGAAACCCAGGACTTGGAATCAGAAAAGCCTGATCAGGTAAAGAACAAGACTATGATTCCCCCAGGCAGAGAGGGGATCAAAGTCTTTATATTGGCATCTAGGGGTATGAAAGGGACATATGTATATACTCAAAATCCTACACAAATCCCACACCTGTACCTCCACCCAAGCAGAAGACGACAATAAAACAATAATAGCTTTTCTATATTCATCACTCCTTCCCCAGTTTACAAAGTGTTTTTGTCTCCTTTAAGCCCAAAATAGTAAGACACAGATGGCACACTCAAAGCTGTTGACTGGAGTGAGTTGAATGAGGGGCCATCTCTGAGAGTGTGGGCAGCGGGGCTGCATCTCCTTCACGTGGCCCTTCAAATCCCCTCCCATCTCCTCCCTGCTCTGCTTGGAGGAGCAGAGAGGATGACCTGCACAGGCTACGTCAATGACCTCCCGTGCTCTCTGGCACCCAGTCAAAGATTGCCAATGTAAGCTGCCGAGTAGGAGATTGCGGGGTCATGAGGAGAGTGATATCATGATATTTATTCTCTTAGGATCCCCTGAGGTTTACTGTATGCTTCCACAGAAGATAACAGCTCCCCTTGGAGGGGTGTGAGGCCTGCAATGTTAAACCAACTCATTCCTTGTGGGCTCTTCCCATCCCTTTGAGCCCAGAAGGATGTCACTCTACTGCCACTAGCCCTGGGCTCTTGAGGGATTCCTTAGGGTTTCCCTACTTTCTGCCCTCCTCTTCCTAATTAAGTCCTTTGTAAGTTAACCTTTCCTGAACTATCTTAATTTTTAATGTGCCACCTCTTTTCTGTTGGGGCTCTATCTGAAGCAACAGGGATAACGAAGGGATGGTAAAGCCTCTTGGAGTCAGCCATTGTGGGAAGTTGTTACCAAGCTCAGGCTCAAATGGACAAATAGTTACTGGAACCAGTGAAAGTAGCCATCGTCATTGTCAGTGGACAACCTGAGCATCTCAGTACCACCACGGCAAAGGCCGAACAATAGTCAGCACTCGAGGGACCCAAGGGCATAGGATTCACCTTACTTGCCTAAAGTCATGTGACCATATCTGTGGAATCATCCTTGCCTCTCTTCCCACATTCCTGCCTTGAACAACTGAGGAAAGAACTCCCTGGAATACCTTCCATGCGATGGAGAAGTTCTGAGGAGGGAGCTTCTACCTTTCTTATGGTATTTTATTTCATCACGTTAAGTAAAGCCAGAGTCACTGAACCACAAGTCATGAGTGGGGCCCCTTTGCTCAAGGTTCATGAGTTTCTCAAGTCTGTCTTTATCGCCTCATGGAATTGTTTGTGCCCAAGATGAACAAGCTTTCTCCTCCCATGAAGCAAGCCCAGTAGTACAGGTGTCCCTTCCTGCCCACCAAGAAGATGGAGACCCACCATTCTCCAGGTTTCCTGCCTGCCACTTGGTGGGAAAGTGCAACTCTGTGCCATGGAAGGGAGCAAGAGATTCCCATTTTGGCCTCAAATCCAAGCCACATTGTCCAACCCATCATCACCGGAAAGCCTGTGTTTAAGCAGTTAGTCTTCAACTGACTATCAATCCCTCATGGTCGCTCTTCCATCAGTTAACATCTGGCAGAGAGGAGGGGGGAATCCCAGCCCACCAATCCCCTCCCCTCCAACTACCAATAGGATGCAACAGAGTCAAGATCTGAACTCAGGTCATATTTCTTCAAGCTCAGTGCTCTTTTATGCTGCAGGTCCCTCCAGCGTCAAGCAACCACCCATTCAAATAGATGAACCAGAACCAGTTTCCAGTTCCAGTGAAACCGATTCCTGCTTATCCTTGTTATTATGGTGCTGTTACTATTATTATTTTTTATGATTAGCAGCAGCATGGACTCTGTTGTCAGACTGGGTATAAATTTCAGCTCTAATAACAGCTGTGGGACTTGGGTAAAGTACTCAACTTCTACATGCCTCAGTTTCCCTATAGGTGCAATAAGGATCTTAGTCATATCTGCCTCACGGGGTTGTCATGAGCATTGAATGAGAAGATGCATGTGCAGTGTTCTGCACTGTGCTTGGCACATAGTAAGTGCTCAATGAAAATAACTGATATTTTTATCATTATTATATTATTTAAGCAATCAGAACATTTCAAATGTTGACAAAGCTGGGAAATCAAACAAAGAAGAGTGGGGGAGGAGCTAGGATTCATTAGAACATTCAAGTAGACAAACATGTAAAAGGAAACCCCTGGTGACTTGCCACTTTATATCTGGAAGGCATTTATTCCACAGGTCAATAAACTGACATGGGAGGGGACTTGGGCTATGTAACTACAGAATGAATTTCAGAGGCTATTTTCTCTATTTTTTTTTTTTTTTTGAGTTGGAATCTCACTCAGTCGCCCAGACTGGAGTGCAGTGGCCGCTCCTGGCCACCGTAGCCTCGCCTGCTGGGCTCCGGCGATCTTTCCGCCTCAGCCTTCCAAGTAGCTGGAACTACAGGCGCACGCTACCATGCCTGGCCAATTTTTTGATTTATTGTAGAGATGAGGTCTCACCAAGTTGCCCAGGTGGGTCTCGAACCCTCGGGTTCAGGCAATCCACTCACCTCAGCCTCCCAAAGCGTGGGATTACAGGCTGAGCCACCGAGCCTGGCTTATTTTCTCTATTTTTAAGCAGAAAATAAAATATAGGTATAATGGGCTGAATTATTTCTCTCCAAAATGTGTCTGTTGAAGTCCTAATCCCAAGGACCTCAGAATTTGACTGTATTTGGATACAGGGTCTTCAAAGAAGCAATTAAGTTAAAATGAGGACATTAGGGTGGCCTAACCCAATACGACGGGCATCCTTATAGAAAAGGAAGGTTAGAATATAAGGGAAGACCACGTGAGGACATGGGGGAAGACAGCCATCTGCAAGACAAGGAGAAAGGCCTCAGAAGACAACTCTGCTGGCATCCCAATCTCAGATATCTAGCCTCCAGAACTGAGAGAAAATTAGTGTCTGTTGTTTAATCTGTGGTACTTTACTATGGCAGGCCTACAAGACTAATACTATAGGTCATAGAGCATACAGAGACGCCCCCTACCCCACCATCACAGTCATTAGAAGGATGTAGTTCTGTAAGTTTACTTATGCAGGTTCTCTAACTCATACAGCAGTCAGACTCCTTCATGGCATCACTGCATTGTTCAAGGCCAAGGTGAACAGGAATCCACCTTGAAAAGCTCTTCACCATTGTTCTGCTCCTTGGCTGCAGTCGGCACTCCACCCACTCTACCCAGTCCAACCCAGCCAGTCACCAGCTGCCTGTGAGAAGGCATCAGTTCAGATTCATCCACACTTAAAGATCAAGACCAACTGATCATGAATCACTGACACCATCTTTCTCTGACCTAGGGCATGGCAGCTAGAAGAGGAACACTCAGGTGTGTAGAGCGGAAAAGGCCCTAGAAGTCCTCTACCCTGTCTCATCCACTACTAGTGTGTGATCCAAAATGACTTAATTCCTCTCTGTCTCATTTTTTATATCTGCAAAGTGGGGATAATAATCCTATTTCACGGGATCATTGAAAGGATTAAATCATTAAGTGTATGAGAGATATTCGTAACCCTTCATGCTTTCTACAAAGCCCGGGGATTCATTCATTCAACAAACTGTTTAGAGCATTTACTTTGGGCCAGACTCTGTATAGAGTACGCATTACATTTAGGCATCCAGAAATACTAACTGCATGGTTTGAATGCAGTAAGATGAGTGGCATGTGGTTTTTGCCCTCATGGGAATCCACACTCAAAGGGAGATTAAGACAATAATGCGGGTAGCAAGGGGTATATTATAGAATTGCTCAAGGTGCTGTGAGAACACCAAGCACCACTAAACCCCCTCTGTGAGTCTGGGAAGGTCATGGGAGACATGGTCTCTGAGTAGTCAGTGAAGACAAGAGTTAGTCTGGTAAAGGAGGTTAACTGCAGGGGAGGGAGGACATTTCCCAGCTAGGGACATAGAGTAGAAAAGAGTAGAAATAAAAGCATTTAAGTATGCACTAGAACAGTGTTTGTGTCTTTGTTTGGCTTCTTCCAGAAGCAAACCTTGAGACAAGGAGTTGAGTGCAAGTCATTTACTCGGTGGTGGTCCCAAGAATCATGGGTAGGTACAAAAGTGAAAAGGAGGGCAACTGATAAGTGATACATTATCAGATTAGTGACCTCTGTGGGAAACTGGAGCTTAACCCCACTGGGAAATTTGGGTAAATCATCTGGCCAAAGGGGTAAAGTACTATCCAACCAATTCCCATCAATTGTTGGTTTCCCAGGGCTTTCCGCTTGTGGCTCACATATGGGCAGAGTGCCTTCTAGTGACCAGAGATAACCCCATGCGGAGAAACACAAGTGCTGACCACTGAACTTTGGGTGAGAGAATGCAGGCAGGGTCCCTGTGGCATCGGCCACCGTGTGCCCACGCTGTACAGATGCTTCTGGAGCACAGGGTCCAACATGGAGAACTGCAGACACTGAGGCTGAAGAGATAGGTGAGGCGAGGGCATACATGGGTGTTGAGCTTCAATGTTTGAGCTTTACGCTGAGGGCAGTGGTAGGCCACTGGAAGGTTTTAAGAATGGGAGAGGCGAGGTCAATGTTGTATCTTTAAAAGGTCACTCTGAGCCGGGCTCGGTGGCTCAGCCTGTAATCCCGCACTTTGGGAGGCAAGGTGAGTAGATTGCCTGAGCCCGCGGATTCGAGACCTGCCTGGGCAACTTGGCATGACCTCATTTTGATTATAATAAATCAAAAAATTAGCCGGGGGCGTGGTAGCATGTTCCTGTAGTTCCAGCTACTTGGAAGGCTGAGGCAGAAGGATCACCAGAGCCCAGCAGGTCGAGGCTGCGGTAGCCGGGAACGGCCACTGTACTCCAGTCTGGGCAACAGAGTGAGACTCCAACTCGAAAAAAAAAATGTCACTCTGGCTGCCACATGGAAGATGCCTTTGAATGGGACAAGTCTGGAGTCAGGAAACCCAGTAAAGAGGCTCTCATAGTAGTGGTTGAGGGGAAAAAATGGAAAGAGCCTGATTTTTTTTTAAAGTGGTGGGAGGGTTAGAAAAAAATGTTTAAAAGACAAAAACCCAGCAGGACTTAGTAATTTACTGAATATGGACGTGATGGGGAAGGAGGCTCGATGACTCTGGGTCTGTCATCACCACTTTGATGATGTGGCAATGCCAGTGCCACCAACTGAGTTAGAGAACAAAGGAGCAGGTGCAAGTTTAGCAGGAGAGAAGATGCATTTGGTGTATTGCATTTGTAATTAGAGGAGTGTGAGGACAACCCAGCATGGAACATGGCAGTTTGAAGTCCAAGAAGGAGAACTAACCTGAAGATGGGAATTTAGAAACTGTCAGCACATGGTATTGGAAAGACTGGGAGTGAATGAGATGAACCAGTTCAGTGTGTAAAATTGGATCCATTCAGTGGATCATGTCAGAACCATGACAATAAGCAACATCTAAGGTGGAAGGTAAGTCAACAAAAAAGGGCATTCCTGAAGGGGTCAGGAATGAGAAAAGCAAGGGATGTCACTAAAGCATAGAAAGTCAAGAGAAATGAAATCTTGGGAGTGATCAATAAATATACCCATCTGCAGAGGTGTCCAATAAGACATGAACTGACATGTACACACTGATCTTTCCACTGTGACTGGCAGGCTGGCCTGTTCTCGACTCATTTCATTTCAGCCTGAGATGTGAATGGACATTAAGCATGTGGGAACAGACAGCAAAGAAAGCTAGTTTGAGAAGTTTGGAAGCAAGGATGAAAAGATACTAGTGGTAGTTACAAGTGTCTGCAGGATCCCAGTCACTTTGTCCCTTTTCTTAGAAGTGACTCTTAGAGGATGAGAAGGATCCAGGAGAGGAGGATAGGAGACAGAAATAAGAAAGAAAAGGATCACTGAGGAATTAAGTTACAGAAGATGTTACAGAAGGGTTGGGAGCATAGAAGCAATGACTTTCAATAGGAGAAGGAAAACACATCATCTGGAGTTGAAGGAAAAAGGCATGACAATGAATATGAACTTAGGCAAGGATATAAGGATGGGAATAAGGTTGAAACAAAGGTAGGTTACCGTTGAGAGTCACAGTTTTCTCAATGTAGTAGAAGGTAAGATCACCACATTGGTGAGGGTTTGGATTAGCCATTGAGAACAGAAAAGGAAGCTGACCAAGGACAAAATAAATGGGTAGTCAGAAATCAGGGCCTTACTGAGGCTGGAGACCACACATTTTTGCTGGTCCCAACCCATGTGGTGATGATTTTTGACTATTGTGCAATGGAGTGAATGTTTATGTCATTCCAAAATTCATATGTTGAAATCCTAACTCCCAAGATGATGGTATTAGGAGGTGGAGATTTTGGTGGAGATTGAGGGTGGGGACCCCTCAGGAATGGGATTAGTCCTCTTATAAAAGAGCCCTCAGAGAGCTGCCCTGCCGTTTCCACCATGTGAGGACACAGTTGGAAGGCGCCATCTGTGAACCAGAAAGTGGCTTCTCACCACACAGAAAATCTTGATCTTGATCTTGAATGTCCTGACTCTAGAACCACGAGGAATAAATTTATGTTGTTCATAGGCAACCCAGTCTACAATGTTTTATTATAGCAGCCCAAATGGACTAAGACTTACAGTGTTGACATCATGGTGTCTAAGCCCCATTTTCCATCTCCTGCATGCACAGGCATGGATGCCAAAAAACCTGACCTCGGATGATTGTCTCTTACTCCTTCTCTGTGTGTCTCTGTCCAGGAGCTGTATTCTCAATCCTACGATGCTGTTGGGGTAATGTTTGCTTCCATCCCAGGATTTGCGGACTTTTACTCACAGACTGAAATGAATAACCAGGGAGTGGAATGCTTGCGTCTGCTGAATGAGATCATTGCTGACTTCGATGAGGTAAATCTCAGCCTGAGAAACTGATGGTCACAAATGGGCAGCATTGTTGTCATAGCATCATGTTCTTCATTGTAGGAATGACCGTTTATGTGTGGCACTTACGGAATCCCAGCCTGCATTATAAACACAGACATGCATTATCTGGTTTAATTATCACAGTTATCACCTGAGATAAATTGGGGTTTTTTTCCATTTGGGGAATAAGCCTCAAAGAGGGTAAGTAACTTAACTCAATATCACATAACTAGCAAATGATAACACCAAGACTTGTTCGAGGCCTGTCCAAGGCCAATGCTACTCAGAAACTGTCATCACAGAGAGTAGACACTGATGGGGACATGTCTTTCTCTGCTCAAAGTGTCAAAGCTAAACACCATCAATTAGCATTTGGTCGGAGAACTGAACACAAATATGAACATAGTCCAGATAGCAGTTTCTTCTTCCAGGCTCTGTGAGTCTAAAGAACACATTACATAAGGAAAAAATACCCATGCTGCACTTCAGTTCCATTAGTGAACTTGACCGGGTGGGCCTTCTCCCCCTGCCCCCAGACCCCATCTTGATGAAGGACAGCAGTGTCCATCCAGTTGCTGAAACCTCAGATGGGAAGCAAGTGACTCATTGAGAAAATGTCAGGGAAGAAGCCCAAGAAAGATGTGGGTTCAACTGAAGTCTAATCTCAGGCTGATCCCTCAGGGAACTCAGGTGGGTAAATGGTACAACTGTCTCACACAGAGGCAAGAGGCCCATGCTTTTGAACACCTGCATGGGTCAGTCATTATTGGCTAGAGGTGGTACCTAATCCCCACGCAATTCCAGCAAAGGGCTTCCCACTAACCCCAGGCAATCCTCCAAAAAAGGGTGCAGTGATGCACTGTCAGTAGACAGCACTCATGACATTCTGGACGATGACCCCACAAAGGGGCTTGGGCTAGGGCACCAACAGCATTGACTGCATCGCCTTAAACAATAGGCTTTGTTGTGTTTTACACTTTATTGCAAGCCATCTTCCAAAAGTGCTTACTCGCACATTTTTAAATTTTAGTGAATAAAGTAAATTTGAACTAAATTTGCATCTCCATGCACCACATGATAGAAACCCTAGCATCTTCCAAAAGCAGAGGAGGAGGGCAGCGCCCCCTCATGGTAGAAATGGGTGTCTGCCCAGGGAAGTTCTTTGGAACCCAGGTTTTAAAACAAGGAGGAAGAGGACCAATAAGAGAAAGAGAAGGAGATAAGGAGGAGGTGAGAGTGGCAGAGATGAGGAGGAGGAAGAAAAGAGGAGGAAAGGGGAGGAGGTGGGAAAAAAGAAGACTGGACGAGAATGTAGTCAACAGGAAAAATAAAAACATTCCCTAAATACTAACCCCAGGCACGTTCAGCATTGCTGGTGTGAGTCCTTGGGTCACCCACACATGCCCTTTTTTTTTTTTTTTTTTTAGTCAAGAGAAGCCCTATAGATTCTGCCTGGCTGAGCTCCAACCAGACGCCTGATGTTCACTTTAATCCTCTTCATGCTGATCTAATTACCACAGGAACTTGAGATTCCTGCAGAATTCTTTCTTGGCTCAGAGGAAAGCTGAACTTTGCACAGATCACACTTCCCAAGACTGTGTTTGCAATGACCCAGTGCAGGGTCCCCTCAGCCCGCAGTCCCTTCCTTGGCCAACCCTAGAGTCCTTTCGCTTCTCACTTCCCTGCTTGCACTAGGGAACTAACGAAGGGGTTGACCAGGGACCACACACTGTGCCCCCAGATACCTTCAGCTGTAGAGTAGATGGATTTGCAGCATGGATAGCAAATGAAGTAACGAAGCCTCCTGCTGCCTCCAATCGACTTCTGAGGAGGAGGCAGCTTTACCCAGACCTGAAAATGGCCCTTGGCCAAGTAGTTCTGAAGAGAAGAAAGAAGAGTTCCCCCTCTCCACAGGGCCACGTCAGATCAGCCCACAGCCAGCAGAAACTGGGGAGTGCAGTCTTGCGGAGGCAGAGGGAGGGAGGTGGGTAGCTGGAGGCATCCCAAGATCCTTGAGCTGAAATAGTAACAGGCAAAAGGCTGCTAAATGACCTGTTTGGTAGTGTCTGAGGGCAAATGTCAGACATGATCTGAGGCTGAAGACCCGAATACCTTGGGCACAGATTTCAGAAGCTCAGCAAGGGCAAAAGAGGGACTTCACTTTAGCTCAAGAAACAAAAGTGATGAACAAAGGCTGCCTCCACTGTGCATCAAGCTACACACACACACACACACACACACACACACACACACACAAAACCAAGCAAATCGCAAGTGCACCTGCCTATGTTTTCCATATTCCCAGAAGAGTTGCTTTGCTCAAGCAGGAATTTTCCAAGTCCTTTAACTCCTGATTAATTATGGGAGGATGCTTGTAACAAGAGAGTCTAAAGAAAACCCACCTCATCCGCTCCATCTGCCTGTCTGTCCACCTCCAGGAACACATGAGACCCTGAGGATAGTACAGTCTTAAAGGGAGGAAGGAACTAGAGAACCAGAAATTGCATCTAAATACCTGCCAGCAGTGGGAAATAAAAGGCCAGAACTTGGACTTGGCAGCCAGGGAGGTTTGAATTTGAACTCACCTCTTCCACTCAGGGCCAGTCTGGGCAGTCACAGGGACCTGCACTCAGTTGTGTGTTCTGCTGTTGCCCTCCTGTAAGTCTTAACTTTTGAAAAAGGGGCTCTATGTTTTATTTTGCACTGGGTCCTGCAAATTGTGTGACTGGTCCTGCCTCTCCTTTCTCACTTGGGACCTCAGGACACCTTCTTTTACCACATTGAGGCCCTACTTATTGATCTGTAAAATAGACCTGAAAATACTGGCCTCAAAGTGCTGCTCAGAAGAGCAAGTGGTCCATGGAGGCAGAGCCTCTAGCTCTGTGCCCCAACATCTGCAGACATTGCCTCTTGCAGTCAACTTTGCAATAATTTTAAATGTTTGACTTATGCTTTGTGTTTTTTAAAAATATATAAGCCGCTCTGGGATTGTTAATCTAATGGTTATCCATAAGGACTTTTAAGTTATGTAATTTATCCATTTTCTCCCCCCACATCCTTAAACATGTTAGTTAACCCTTTGTGTGCCTCAGTTTCCTCATCTACAAAATGAGATAAAGTAGAGTCAATGTAAATTAAATGCAAAGATTATAGAGCCCTTAAGATCATGCTTGGTGCTATTGACTGAATAGTATCCCTTCCCCAAAATTCATATGCTGAAGCTCTAACAACCTCCCCCTTAATATGACTGTTTTTGGAAATAAGGCTCATAAGAGGGTAATTAAGTTAAATGAAATCATAGGAGTGGGGACTTGATTTGATAGGATTAGTGTCCTTATAAGAAGAGGGGCCAGAGATTCCTCTCCCCTTCCACACCCACACCCACTCACAAGAAAGGTTATGTGGGGACACAGAGAGAAGGTGGCTGTCTGCAAGCCAGGAAAAAAGCCCTCACCAGGAACCAAAAGAACCAGCATTTTGCCTTTCTTTTTCTTTTTTTTTCTTTTCTGAAGATTTGCTCATTTATAAAAAGTTCTCTAGGTATAAAATAACAACAAAAAGGCCTCGAAAATGTGGCCTGAAATTAGCCAGGCGTGGTAGCATGCACCTGCAGTGATCCTTCTGCCTCAGGCTCCTGAGTATCAGGGACTACAGGCATGCACCACTGTGTCTGGCTAATATTTTTTTGTTGAAACCAGGTATCACTGTGCTCCCCAAGCCAATCTCAAACTCCTAGGCTCAAAACAATCCTTCCACCTCGGTCTCCAAAAGTGCTGGGACCACAGGCATAAGCCACTGCACCCGGCCAAGACTTGCTTTATTAAGACAGAAGAGAAAGCCAGGCACAGTGGCTCATCCCTGCAATCCAAGTTACTCGGGATGCGGAGGCAGGAGGATCATCAAGCCCGGGAGGTCGAGGCAGTGAGCCGAGACCGTGCCACTGCACTCCAGCCTGGACAGAGCAAGACCCTACCCACACACAAAAAGAAAACAAGGCCCGGCAGAGTGAGTCAGAGATGTGTACCAGATAGCCACACATGCGAACACCGTTGGCCTTCCAGGAACAGCCTCCCAGGAGAGCAGCCAGAAAGGTCAGACTATAGGAACCCTGGAGGAATGGTATCAGCAGAAGAATAAAGAACTGGCAACTCTGTGGGGAAAAGAGGGACAGGGACCAGGAAGCTTGAAGCAGGCGAGCACAGCGTGTTGAGGAGGGGGAGTTATGGAAGGAACGCAGGAGACAACCAGACCAGGAAAAATGCCCTGCTGACTTGCCCTCTGAGCCATCTGCATTTAGACAAGAGTAGTCCTCAGTTCTGCACCAATACCTGGTCCAGGTCCTCTCAGATGGCCCTGGGGACTTGCCCACCACCCGCCTTAGACATCCAGGGCAAAGGGTGTCATGAAATGTCTAGGAACGCTAGACCCGCATCCAGAGAGGGGCCCTCATGAGCCCAGCATGGGGCCCACTGCCAGTGCCATGGTCTCAGATCTGGTGTTAGCAGAGCTTGTTCAAAGGGTGTCCAAGGTGGCCATAGGGAAGAACCAGGTAAGGCATGGCAGATGGCCTCTCCCAGCTCCAGAGTGGACGTTGATGCAGGAAATTCTCAACAGTGTTATAGGAGGTGCTGGTGGGCTCTGGAGGTGTCTATGCCCCATCAGCCTCAGTTGTCCCCTCCTGGTCCTCTGCCCCCTCCCCCTGCTCTCGGGTCTCAGCTGCGGCCCCCTGGGAAGACTTCTGGGCCATGGTGTTGTCTGCCCAGGATATGTCCCTGTCTTCCCATCACCAGGGAAATTACACTTGGTCACTGCTCCAGCCTCGAGTTTGGCCACTGAATCCAGAAAGGGGCCATGACCCCGGGTCTTTGGTCGTGCCCTGGCCCCCAGCTCGGGCTCCATCGCCCTCATCTCTGACTCAGGCACCCAGAAGGCCACAGTCTGGGCGGGTGAGGCTCTCTGTCAGCGCCAGCAACTCTGGCTTATTGACCAGCTCCTTCAGTGTCTCGGGTGTGAGTCTATCGGTGTCCCCCCTTGGCCTCTACCCTAGAGGATGACATGAGGAAGCCCGCGTGCACCTTCCTGGTGGCGCTGAAGTTGGGCTCGATTTCTTTTCCCTTGAAGTCAAATTTACGGAGATGGATGCAGCTGGGCTGGATATACAGCAAGGACATAGTAGCGCTCCTTCCTGCCACGGGCATCCGTGATGCTGGGCCGGGATACATCGACGAGCTTTCCCTCCAGCAGGACACCATTCCCCCCACCCGGTGGGTGGCTGGGTCCCAGACCCCGGGGAGCCGCCCGCTCTGCACCACCTTGTTCCGGAGCGCGCCATCCTGGTCACGGCCGCAGGGAGGGGCGCAGCGGGGACGGCGCCCGGAGGACCCCTGGAGGCCGGCACCTCCCAGCCGGCCGATCCGGGAATGGCGCGGCCCGACCCCAGATTTTTACCTTAATGTGGACTTCCCAGCCACCAGCACTGTGGAGAAAAGAATTTCTGTTGTTTAAGCTGCTTGTATTATGACTCCTTGAGCAGACTAATGCACTTGATACATGATCTTGGTCATTAAATGTTCTTTTATCATGTGTATTCGTTCCCGGGCTTCTTAAACAAAGTACCACATGCTTGGCGTCTTAAAACAACAGAAATGTATTCTCTCAGTTCTGGAAACTAGACGACTGAGATCAAGGTATCAACAGGTCCACACTCCCTCTGAAGGCTCTAGGGAAGAATTCATCCTTGTCTCTCCCAACTTCTGGTGATTGCTGATAATCCTTGGCCTCATCATTCCAATTTCTGCCTCCTCTTCACATGGCATTCTCCCTGTGTATGTCTCTGTGTCCTCCCCTCTTCTTATAAAGACGTCAGTCATCTGCTTTTAGGGCTCTCTTTAATCTAGTATGATCTCTTTCCAACTTAACAAATTACTCTGCAAAGAACTGATTTCCAAATAACGTTCTGAGGGTCCATGCAGCCATGAGTTTTTTAGATACACTATTCACCCCAGTATACTAGTCACATCTTTATTGGAGGTGGATAGGGATAAAATGTAAGCTTATTTAAAAGTGTGGGTTGTACTCATGATCTTCTATACTAGTACATTCTACTTCTCATGACTCTGCAATGAAGACTCTTCCACTCTAGAAATGCACTGCAAAGATGCAATCCACATGGCTATGGCTGGCTCACCCTTGCTTCATTAATGAGAATGACACTGAAAGTCAGTATTAGAGAAGCTGCACTTTATGGACTTATTGAACCAACATCTAGTGAGGGCTTGCTGTGTGCCTAAGGGCTCGTGGGATATATAGCAGTGAAATAAAAAGACATAAATCCCACTCTTATAAAGCCTACATTCTATTGTAGAAAGACAATCAACAAGAATAACAAGTAAAATATGTGGTAAGGTAGACAGTGATATATTCTGTGGGAGGAAATAACCCAGGGAGCAGGGGAAGGGAAACTTGGGGGGTGCGATTAGAGGAACCCATTCATCAGTTGCTCAGGAGTTTGCTCGTGTTGGCCCTAAAAGTTTCATATCTCAAGGAACCCCTCCCACCTGGGTGAATGGGATAATTGGACATCCATAGTGCAATTTCAGAGAGGGCCATGAAAAAAAGGCTCATTGAGAAGGGGACATTTCCCTGATACCTGAAAAACCAGATGAGAAAGCAGAATTGAGCCATGAGAATACCGTGGGAGGTGAGGGTTAGGGGCAGGCAGGGTAAGTGCACACTCAGCCCAGGGGAAGGAGGGTGCAAGAGTTTGCTTGAGCAGCAGGAGGCCAATGTAGCCAGGCCAGGGGCCAATGGAGAGAAGGACCAGAGTGCCAAATTTTACTGAACCTCAGGGGTCATAGCAATCAATGGTTTGGGCTTTTGCTCTGAGGGTGATGGTGATCCTGAGAAGGGTTTCCAGCAGAGAGGTGACACAACCTGACTTTCATGTTGACAAGATCCCTTTCAGCTCCATGTGAAAAACAGGGGGTCAAGAGTGGAAGAAGGGAGGCCAATTAAGAAGCTTATTTCAATAACAGGAAAAGGATGAGGGTGGCTTGGACAAGGGATGTGAGGAGAAGAGATGGCGTCAGAGTCTGGATGTCTTTCAAGGTAGGGCTAAGGATGTGCTGACAGATCACATGTTGAGTGATGAGAGTTTTGTGTGAAGCAACTGGAAAAATGGGGACACCATCAACCAAGACAGGGGGTCGGTAGACAGGCCCAATGGGTTAACCTCTCCTCCAACATACTCACCCATGAAGTAGAGAGATATCTGACTAATCATCTCATTCTGATTTCTGGGTTGCTTGATGCTGGCGGTCAACGTATTGCTCTCAGTTTCTTCTGGATCATGCCTTTGAGCAAAAACAGAATTCTACTCTGGAGGATGTCAAATACTATCCTAACCCCAAGGTGGGCCATGATTTAACAAGTTCCCATAATACTGGGGAGACAGTACATTGAAAAGCAAAGTTTTAAGGCGGGGTAGCAGGGAAGGCAAGTATGACTTTGGAGTCAAGTAATTAGGGTTCAAATTCTCCCCAACTTCTCCTACCTGGGTAATCTTAAGCAATCCATCAACACCTCTCTTTGTTTCAGTTTCCTCCTACCTAAAATGGGGATAAAATACTTACTGGCTGAGGTTGCATGACAGATTATAGACACTGGGTGAGGGTTTGTTAAACTGCAATGAAACAAAAAGCCATCGACATATCACTTTGTGCCCCCAAGGAATATTAACAATCATCAATGCATCTCAGGCCCTTAGACTTGGAATGCGAGGAAACAGGCAATGTCCCCAACCCCCAATATCCCACCTTCCTCCTGACATGCCAAAAAGGAATCATCTAGTATAAAGTGGCAGTGACAGCGAACTAAGGATGCCAGGAGAGGCACCCAAGAAACTTTGTCAGAGGAGAGGCCAGGCACAGGTGCATGCTTCAGGTTACCCAAGTAACACACACACAACAAGGGTAGCTAGTCCATTAGAATTTATCAGCATCAGTTCACCAGCTAGTGGTGTTGTTAGAAGCTGTGTTTGGCTTCAGGGAATGTATTTTTGTTTTTTTAGATTCTTTCAACACATTTGCCCATTTCATGATGGGTGATTTAGGAACACCCTTGTGCATACCATGCTGAGTGTTCAGCAGTTTTTGACAGAAACAGTACGACCTCCCTTACCCCACACTCCCCATTCACTCAATCTCATCCCAAATGATTTTATTTTTTGTTTCCCCAGATTAACAGAGTCTTCAAAGGGAAATATTTTGCCAATGTGGAAGAGGTAAAATAAAAAATGGCAGAAGCACTAAAAGGCACCAGAATTGATGAGTTCAAAAACTGGAGTTTTTTGGGTTGGTTTTTTTGTTTGTTTGTTTTTTCTTTTTTTAAGTCTCACTCTGTCACCCAGACTGGAGTGCAGTGGTAGGCTCACAGCCACCACAGCCTCAAACTGCTGGGCTCTGGCGATCCTTCCCCCTCAGCCTTCAAGTAGCCAGAACTACAGGCACGCGCTACTACACCTGGCTAATTTTTGATTTATTGTAGAGACAAGGTCTCACCAAGTTGCCCGCGTGGCTCTCGAACCTGTAGACTCAGGCAATCCACTCACCTCAGCCTCCCAAAGTGCTGGGATTACAGGCTGAGCCACCAAACCCAGCCCAAAAACTGTTTTGAGCAGTGAAAAAAGCATCTTGATAGGCATATTGCATCAATTGGAAAGTACTTTGAAGGTGACTGAAGTTTAAACATGTAAGAATAAATACACTATTTTTTATAAATCAATTCCATTTTGGGGGTCCCCCCTCATATTTTATTTTATTCAGTTGTTTTCAACATCTTTGGTGAGGTATAATTGACATTTGATAAATTGCACATACTTAAAGTATGCAGTTTTGATAACTTTTGGTGTATGTATATATCCATGAAACCATCAACAAAGTCAAAATCATGAATATACCCATCATCGGCAAGAGTTTCTTCATGTCTTTGCCATTTCTTCCCCCTGCTCCTTTTTGGTTCCCTCATTCCCACACAACAATTGGTCTGCTTTCTATTATAGTGCATTAGTCTATATTTTTTAGAATTTTATAGAAATGAAATAATTATAATGGGTACTCTTTAATGCCTGGTTTCTTTAACTTAGTGTAATTAGTTTGAGATGTATCCATATTGTGATGTATCAAGAGTTCATTCTTTTCATTATGAAGTAGTATTATCCATTCATTTGCTGATGGTCATCTAGGTAGTTTCTAATTTAGGGCAAATAAATTTGCAATTTTTTAAAGTCTTATTTTAAATCCTCCCTTCTGGCTATTTTTAAGTGTACAATCCATTACTATCAACTATAGTCATTCTACTATGCAATAGAATGTCAGATCTTAGTTCACTTAACTGTGACTTTTTACCCAGTGACTGACATCTCCCTGTCCCCATTCCACCCATCCCCCACCTCAGCCTCTGGCAACTGCCATTTACGGTTGACTTCTATGAGTTCAACTCTTGTAGATTCTACATTTGCGTGAGATCATATGGCATTTGTCTCTCTGTGCCTGGCTTATTTCACTTAGCGTAATGTCCTCCAGCTTCTTGTCATAAACAACAGAATATTTTCCTTTTTTTATGACTGAATAGTGTTCCATTATGTATATACACCATATTTCCTTTATCCATTGGTGGACACTTAGCAATCCCACTGCTGGGAATACACCCTCCAAAATTAAATCAATATGCCAAAGAAATGTCTGCACTCCCATGTTCATGGCAACATTATTCACAATAGCCAAGATACGGAAATAACCTACGTGTCCATCAACAGATGAAATAAATTATTTATGTGAGTTTAAAGCTTGGCAGTCTTTGGAACTTGGGAATTCTTGATGCACCATGCCAAGCCAGTATAAAATCAGTAACTATAAAATAGTTATAGTTCATCAGAGCATGTGGTGTAATTAAAAATTATTCTTTACTTTCTTCGCTGCTTCTACCATCATGCCTCTTTCTCTAATTCTCCCACCTCCCTCTTTCACTTCTAAGGACCCTTGTGATTAGCTAGGGCCTGTCCTGATAATCCAGGAACTCTCCCCATCTCAGGATCCTTTCGCCATGTAGGGTGACCTATGCACAGGTTTCAGGAATTAAGATATGGGCATCGCTGAGGGCTGGGTTGGGAGCGTTGCTCTACCTACCACAATGGCTAAAAAAGAGATCAGGGTTTCCCTTTCTTAGCACTAAAATCCAAACCACAGGTTAAAAATAGAGGAAATGTCAGTAGTAACTATTCTCTTATTCAGTCCTTCATTCATCCTCACTGTGTCTAGGTACTGAGTAGTCAACTCATTAGGGAAAAACACCTGCCTCAGGAATCTTACTTTCCAGTGAGGAAGATGATGATAAATAAGCAATATCAGGGAGAAGTGCTAAGAATTGAAGCCAAAACAGGGAAGGAAGATACGACTGTGTGTAGGGATGAGATGTTGTGTTCAAGTTTAGATGGGCAGTCAACAAGACTACACTGAGAAGATGAACCAGGAAGAAAGACCTAATACTGGTGAGGGAGTGAGCCACCCAGTTTTCTGAGGGAAAAGTAACCCCACAAGAGAACGGCAGAAGCAGAGGTCCTGAGGCAGAAACAAACCTAGCTTGCTCTCAGGTCATTGTGGCAAAGACGGAATGTGCAAAGGGCACAATATAGGAGGGGACAGGTCTTGGCAAGCCTTGAAGGCCCCAGTGATGACCGGCTTTGACCTTGAGTGGAACAGGAAGGTTTTGCATAGGGCAGGGACATGGTGTGACTTACCTGTGAATGGGCGGACCCACTCCTGAAAGAGTATCTCATTACACCCATCTCAGTGCCAGGCACATAGCGCGTCCTCGATAGGTATATGTGACTGGATGAATGCATGATTCTCAGAGAGCAAAGGATGCTAACCCATCAGAGGGAGATCTCCATTGTGAGCCAGGAGCCTGTTGTCAGGAGCCCTGGCCTGCTGGAAGAACAAACACCAGGACTAATGCCATTGCCTGGATCTGTTTCAGTTGCTCGGAGAAGACCGATTCCAAGACATTGAGAAGATCAAGACCATTGGCAGCACCTACATGGCCGTGTCGGGCCTGTCACCTGAAAAACAGGTAAAGGACTCTTTGAACTCAACCACAACCTAGAACAGGAGTTGCTGAAGGTGGAGAAGCCTCTGTCACCAAGAGGCTTGGGGAAAGGTGGGGAGAAAATTCAAAGACCTGGATTGCAATAGTCACATGATGTGCACTTGCCTCTGAGGTAGGTGGAGTCTGCTGGATAAAACATTGTTGCTTTATTGAGAGACTTCTGGGCTTGTTCTGAACCTCACTATTCCCTTGAACAAAAATCGGAACCAAGAGATAATCTGATTAAGCTTTAGTTGTGAGTGTTATTAAAACCCCAATACTAACCCTTTTTTCTTATTCTTATTTTTTATTTCCAAAAGTCATACATACAAATGATAATAATAATAGCTCCTGCTTTTTGGAGTGTTGACTGTGTGCCGGGCACTAGTGTTAAATAGTGACACTGCTGTCTACCTTCTAGGGTTAATGAATGAATTATCTAAGATAATTTCATGCTACCACACAAAGTCTTACATCTAGTAAGTCCTCGATGTTAAATGAATATGAGTCCAAGTTACTGGAGGAAATAGAAAACCCCATTAATTCCTTCTAACCCTTACTATACTTTCTTTCCAACTAAAAACGTGAAAATACTCCAAGAGTGACTCTTTGAGAAGAAACTCTTGTTGGTAATTTGGTGCATGTGTGTGGTACTTTATAATGGGGTCAGAAAAATACAGTGCACAAGCCAAATCCGGCACCCCACCTGTTTTTGTAAATAAAGCTTTATTGGAACACAGTCATTCCCATTCATTTATATCTTGCCTATTCCTTTCAAGCTAAAATGACCTTGTTGAGGAGTCACAACCAAGACCATATGGTCCACAAAGCTTTAAGTATTAGCTGTCTGGTCTTCACTAAAACTTTGCTAACCACTGTTCTATGGGGACACAGAGCTCTCTCACATACAAAAATCTCATTCAAGTGTGTTAGGAAGGGCAAGTCTGCTTACCCCATTTTGTAGATTTGGAAACTGAGGTTCAGAGAGGCACAGAGGCTTACTCTACACCTCCCTTAAACAGATACTGTGAGCACTTTAAAGAAAATAGACACAGTTACTAGATTGGAAATGCTTCCCATACAAACATAGGAATACACACACACACACACAGACACACACACACACACACACACACACACACACACACCATTGAGCATACTCAGGAACGCATGCTGCATCAACCTGAATAGACAGGTGTAGGTGTGAAGAAGGAATTTGATGGCCCACATACACCACACTCTTGTCAGCAAGTCTCATGTGATCCCATGTTTCTCAGTTCCCATGTCTTGAGTGCACAGGGGCTCACACACTTGATTTCCTTCTAAAGGATATGCAGGTGGGGTTAGGACAGCCCCTGCTGCAGAAATGATGTCCACCATATTGAATGACTTCTCCTCTCATGTTTGCTCCAGCAATGTGAAGACAAGTGGGGGCATTTGTGTGCCCTGGCTGACTTCTCTCTCGCCCTGACTGAAAGCATTCAGGAGATCAATAAGCATTCGTTCAACAATTTTGAACTCCGGATTGGTGAGTAACAGCTGCAGGCGGGCCCTATACTGCCAGCTGGTCTTGCTCCAATAAGCCTGCCTGTGCCTGGGCACCAATTCAGGGAAGCTTTTTCCTGCAAAATGCAATGGACTTGCAATGACCCTGCCAAGGACAGGGACAGGGTCAGCTCAGCCCTCTCTGATCTTCCTCACATTCAAGATGCTGGAAGCAAGAGTAGGATACTTGCCTGTGTACAGAAATATAAAAAAGCTGATCTTTGGCACATGCGACAGCGAGGTTAACCTCTCCTCCAACATACTCACCCATGAAGTAGAGAGATAACTGACTAATCATCTCATTCTGATTTCTGGGTTGCTTGATGCTGGTGGTCAACGTATTGCTCTCAGTTTCTTCTGGATCATGCCTTTGAGCAAAAACAGAATTCTACTCTGGAGGATGTCAAATACTATCCCAACCCCAAGGATGAGCTTTCCTCATCCACAAAGCTTACCCTTCTTTGGGCTTAGAGACACCCTTATGCAAAGCAACAGTACAATAATCACTGCAATTGAATAATAATCCCTTATAATTTGTATTATTTGCCGATTCCTTCCACATCTCTGGGAGCTTGATGATCTCCTAACGTGTAGTCTGAAAGCCCCTATTCTAGTCCACATTCTCATTTCAGAGATGAGTCAGTGCAGGCCCAGAACAGGGGAGGAATTAACTAGCCTAGGATCGCACAGCCCAACAGCCATACCAGCAACAGCCCCAGCATGTCCTGAGCCCGAGACGATGCCATTCTGGCTGCCAGGGTGCAGTTTAAAACAGCATGTGCTGCAGTCCTTGTCTTATCAACATCCTCTGGCTGACATGCCATTTTACTTTATTTGGCTCTCCCTTAGCAGCTTTTTAGCGGGAAAAAAAAGGAGGGGGGTCAAGAATGCCAATATCTGACTTGTCAGATCTAAGGAACGCCGTGTGTCTTTGTTCTTTGGAAGACAAGAAGTTATATTTTACGGTTTTGATCTACAAGTGGAATGTTCAGGGCTTGTTCCCACATCTTCCATCCTACCTATGTGTCCTTTCTGAAACCATTGACTGCACAATTGAACCAGGAATAGAAGGAGAACTTTCAGCCCAAGCAAAGAGATATCCTAAGGAAATTCTGAAGCTGTTGCCCAAATCAGAGCAAGCCATTGACGAGGTATATTTCACTGCTGGTCTAGCTTCATTGATCTCAGAGGTGAGAACAGTAACTTCCCAACTCAATTTGTGTCTCGGGTCTGCCGTAATGAGCTGTATGACTTTGGGAAAGTCATTTAAACTCTCTGTGTCTCAGTTCCTCCTATGTAAGCTGGGTGTTATGACTCCCCTGCCTCCCTACCTCACAGTAGTAACCTGAAAATCAATCAAGTGGGAAAACGGCTCTAAAAAGTTCTTTGCGAAATTTAAAGAGCTAACTATCCATTGTGATTCTCCCAGAGAAGCCCTATCCTATAGAGTCAGATTTTCAAATTTCCAGTCAACTATATCTGTGTGTGTGTGTGTCTATGTGTATGGTGTGTGTGTGTTTCTTCCTCTTGCCTCTACCTAGAATGATCTTACCCAGATATCTACATGGCTGGTCCCCTCACTTTCTTCAAATCTCTGCTCAAAAAGGTCTTGCAAAAGCACCCGACTCCAAAATGATTTTTTTAAACTTCTATGATTCACTAATATTATATCACATTTTCAAAGTTATTTTATATCTCTCCCAAGTAGAAGGTAGCTTCAAGAGGGCCAGGGCTAGACCTCTTTCTTTCCCGCCATATCCCTGATCCTTAGAACAGTACCTGGTTCATAGCAAGTGGCTAGTCAATGTTAGCAGAATGAAAAAATTATGTTATAAGGAAACATACATGCTCATTAACATTGTGGTGAAATCCTACTGTTTGTTTCTAAAAGAAAAGTTTATGTTTCCTAGAGTGGGGGCATTGAAACTGTCTTTAAAAGCATTTACCAAGTAAACTACAGGATTGAAGGGGAGGAATAGTCCAAGCAGAAAGAAAGGCAGGATCAAAGCATCAGGGTGGGAAGTGGCTGGCAGGTCAGGGGATCTCCAGCAGCTCAGTATGGATATGGTGCAGTGGTGAAGGAGAGGGTGAGGGGTGAATGAGCCTGGAAAATCAGGCAACAGCCAGAATGCAGAAGCCCTTGATTGCGCTTCTAAGGAGCGTTGGCATTATCCTGTAGGGAATAGGAGCCCTGGTGTATGTTTAACTGTAACTTGAGCAGATGTGCACTGCAATTAGAGCCTTTCCCTCCGGAAGCAGTGTGGAGACTGGGTTCACGAGGACAAGGGAGGATGAGGCAGGGAAGACAAGAGAGGACGCAGGAGCCATTGCCATGAACCTGGGGAATGATGTTGAGGACCTGGGCTAAAACAGAGAAGGAAACGTCTGCCCAGGCTCTCAGAGCACTGCATCAGCAGAAGCAGGAAGAGATCCCAAGGTCCTGACTCCTGGTCAGTGCTCTGATCATCCCACAGACTGAGAGAAATCAATGTTCGTGTGATCATCATTATATTCCATTTGAACACTCGCAGGTTGTCAGACACTATGCCAATGGCTTTACTTACATCATCTCACCAAATCTTCCTTTTGTTATTTTCACTTTACAGATGGGAAAAGTAGGGCCAAATAGGTTAAGGAACTGATGCCAGTTCTAACAAGTGCCCGGGACAGGATCTGGGCCTTCCAGTTCACCCACCAAAATCACACAAGTAGCGGTCGCTATCCCAGGGAGGGGCTCCAGACAGTTCGATGTCCCTCTTCTCTCCCTTATCTCTTGCTCCTTTGGTTCATTCGCAGGCATCAGCCACGGCTCAGTGGTAGCTGGCGTTATCGGCGCTAAGAAACCGCAGTATGACATTTGGGGGAAAACTGTGAACCTGGCAAGCAGGATGGACAGCACAGGGGTCAGCGGCCGGATTCAAGTCCCTGAGGAGACTTATCTCATCCTGAAGGACCAGGGCTTTGCCTTTGACTACCGAGGGGAAATTTACGTGAAGGGCATCAGTGAACAGGAAGGGAAAATCAAAACGTACTTTCTCCTGGGAAGAGTCCAGCCCAACCCATTCATCCTGCCCCCGAGAAGACTGCCCGGGCAGTACTCCTTGGCCGCAGTCGTCCTGGGCCTTGTCCAGTCCCTCAACAGGCAAAGGCAGAAGCAGCTACTCAATGAGAACAACAACACGGGGATCATCAAAGGTCACTACAACCGGCGGACTTTGTTGTCCCCAAGCGGGACGGAGCCTGGAGCCCAAGCAGAAAGCACCGACAAATCTGATTTGCCATAAAAGCGTTTTCTTTGTGTTTCTTTTTTTTGTATTTCTTTTATATATAAAATAAATATACTAATAAAAAGGTTTAATTTTTTTTAGAACAAGAATGGTTTCATTGGTCTTTGAATGCACCAGATCAAGATCACCACTTGAAGTTCCCTTCAACCACCCACATTTATTGATCACCTCTTGTGTTCAAGGTCTATTGGGAAGCAAAGATGAATAAGACCTTGTTTCTGACTTTTAGAGACTCACAATTAAGTGGGAAAGAGAAACATGTAGACAGAGACTCCATACAATCAAATACTCGATCACACCTACTATTTTTTTTTTTTAGCACTTGTCGTCTGCCAGGCCAAGTGCCAATTTTTTTACATAATGACTTCGTGTCATCCTTACCATACCTGTACATTCACCCATCAGTATTTTGTGAGCAACTACAATGTGCCTAGGCTCTGGGAAAATCCTGGTTAAAAGTGCTTCCCTCCTAGAGCTAACATTCTGGTTAGTAATAGATAAGTTTCTTATAAATATAGCCGGGCTCGGTGGCTCAGCCTGTAATCCCATGCCTTTGGGAAGCTGAGATGAGTGGATTACCTGAGCCCACAGGTTTGAGACCCGCCTGGGCAACTTGGCGAGACCTCGTCTCTACAATAAACCAAAATGAGCCGTGGTAGCGCGCGCCTGTAGTTCCAGCTACTTGGAAAGCTGAGGCAGAAGGATCGCTGGAGCCCAGCAGGTTGAGGCTGCGGTGGCCAGGAGCGGCCACTGCCCTCCAGTCTGGGTGACAGAGTGAGACTTCAACTAAAAAAAAAATCAAAATATAAATAGTCTACTTTCACATAGGGAAAGATACAATAAAGAAACCTAAATTGGACAGTGATTGGGATAAAAAATGGGAGGGCAAGGATGCTTATTTAACCGAGTCACCAGGGAAGGCTTCTTTTGACGGTGTGATGTTGAAGATTAGCCCTAAATAATAAGAGGCAACTCATAGGACCTGGGGGGAAAAGTGACCCGAGCGAAAGGAACAGCAAGTGCAAACACTTTCATGTGGCATCAAGCCCAGCATGCTGTAGGAACAATAAGAAAGTCAGTGTGTAGGTAAGCCCTGGTAGGCAAGTACACTGTCTTCTGGGAAGACTGCCTGTTCTCTCATGACCGCAAGATCGCCAGGAAATTTTCCTACAAATGAGAAAGCTCAGAAAAATGAAGAGATTTTCCCAAGAGCATATAATTGGTTGTAGAACTAGTTTCTGAATTGGTTGATAAAAGCTGACTGCTATAACATTTCCTAATCTTGGTGGCTAAAACATAATAAAAAAGATATATGTCTTGCTCACATTGTGTTGGATGTGTGGCAGGGGGCTTCCATGCAAAGATTTTGAGACATAACCTCTTTCCACTGTGGCATTACAGCTCTTTTTTGGTCCTGCATATCCAGCCAGCTGAAGAGAAGCAAGGGACAGGAAAAAGAATCACCCAGAAGGTCTTAGGCACCAGGACTGGAAGTTACATGTGTTCTTGTTCTGTCTCACTTCACGGCAGAGGAAGTTAGGGAGTGGATTCTTCCTGGGCTTCCTTACTAAAAGGAACAATGAGCCGGGCTGGTGGCTCAGCCTGTAATCCCAGCACTTTGGGAGGCTGAGGTGAGAGGATTGCCTGAGCCCACGGGTTTGAGACCCGCCTGGGCAACTTGGCAAGACCTCATCTCTACAATAAATCAAAAAATTAGCCAGGCATGGTAGCGTGCACCTGTAGTTCCAGCTACTTGGAGGGCTGAGACGGAAGGATCGCCAGAGCCCAGCAGGTCGAGGCTGCAGTGGCTGAGAGCGGCCACTGCCCTCCAGTCTGGGCAATAGAGTGAGACTCCAACTAAAAAATAAAACAAGTAAAAATAAATAAAAGGAACAATGAAGTGCAATGGGTAGCTTTGCCTCCACCACAAGAACCTACAAGTGTTTGAGCCCAGAGCCCCTGTTTGTAAATATCAAGCTGTTCTGGTGCTATGTATGGTTTAAGTAATGGAAGGAAAATTATGGAATCCCAATCATCCTCTAAATTCTTAACTCCGAACAACAGCCCACTTAAAAGAAACTTATCTCCAAGTAAGGAATCCACAGAAGATAAGCCCTCCAGGAAATACCTATACTCAGGGTTTAGGCGCGATCCCCATGGTAGAAGTTAAACCTTCTTCCCGAGAGAGGCACAAAACACAGAGAGGGAATTGAGGTTCATGGGGATCTTGAACTTTGAGTCATGTTTGGGAGGCCTTTTGCACTGGAAAACTATGCCCACATCAAAGAGGCATGTGAGACCCCAATGGAATGTGAACAGGAGGCCATGTGAAAAGCCTCAGTAAATGGCGAAGTCCTCTGCCAATGCCGGGAGTCATTACCATCTTCACAGACTCGGAGAATCCCAGGTCAGGAAGTCCCAAGGGTCATTCAGTCCCAACTGCTGAGAATGTTTACACAAATTCATGCTCTGTGCATGCTGAGATTTGGAACCATGAGGTGGAGGTGGGGAGTTGAGCTCAGGTAGATGGAGGCCTGACAAACAACCCTAGCAAAGGAGCTTGCCTCCAAAAGGCAGACAGGCTGTAAAACCACAGCATCTAAAAGACAGGGAAAACTGGATGGGGGTCATTAAACTTTGGTCCACTCCAGAGTATGGGGCCCATCACAACTCACAGGCAGTATCAGCAGTGACCCCAGCAAGCAGACAAGCAATGGTGAGCTGGATCCAGTCCCAGAAAGAGAAGCTACCACAGACATACTTTGTCCCTAAGCCCAGAGCTAGGACTCAGGATAAACTTCCTGCATGAGAAGCAGAATTGGGTTCTAGGCAAGATAACTGGGCAGAGACTAAGGTGAAAGCATCAGGCCTGTGGATGCCTCCAATTTGGGGGTGACCACAGAGTTGCCACTGGAAAACTTCACCCAGGACAAGTTCCTGGCTCAGTGATGGCAAGCCTTGAGATACCACAGATAGAGAAGGTGGACACTCCATCCTGGGCATGGGAGGTGTGGCCTCATTCAAGGCTCCATCAAGCAGGGGAGCACATGGGACCACTTGCAGTGGCAGTACTGAGACCACCCCCTATCAGATTGTCAAGGACCCCACCAAGCAGGCATCTGGCCTCTGCTCCAATTCACCCAGTGCCAAAGCACTGAGTCTCTTCCCTCTAGGTCAGCCCATTCATTGGCACCAGAGATCGTGCTGTCTTTCTATACTAACAGCAAAAAGACGAGAGACAGCCAACACACTGGCCTGTAGTGTTGAAACAAACCTTTTCTTGGGCCTTCGTGAGTCTGAAGGGGGCAATAAAGGCACACAGTCTTCCTGAAATTTAGAGGTATGTTTCTGTTTACTTACTTTGGGATCCATTCAGCTCAATTACTAAAAGAATTTAAGATGTCAAGCGATTTCTGGGGAGCCTGACATAGCGTTCTAGCCAAGAATATCAGCCTTATCTTTTCCTCCTCGGAACTCTGCTTGTGAGTTTTGGGGTTTGATTTTAGAAATATAAGGACAAGCTGGGCTCAGTGGTTCAGCCTGTAATCCCACGCCTTTGGGAGGCTGAGGTGAGTGGATTGCCTGAGTCCGCGGGTTCGAGACCTGCCTGGGCAGGCGAGACCTCATCTCTACAATAAAATCAAAAAATTAGCCGAGTGTGGTAGTGCACGTCTGTAATTCCGGCTACTCAGAAGGCTAAGGCGGAAGGATCGCCGGAGCCCAGCAGGTCGAGGCTGCGGTGGCCGGGAGCGGCCACTGCACTCCAGTCTGGGTGACAGAGTGAGACTCCAACTTAAAAAGAAAAAAAAAAAGAAATATAAGGACAGACTCCTGCAGAGGGAACAGTGCCCCAAATGGCGAAATGCAAAGGGAAACACAGAGAAGGGTTTAGTCTAAGCATGCTCAGGCCTGACAGAGAGGCCTTCTTGACAGCTCTCTATTCTTGACTTAATCTTCCGGGTCTGATCCAGTGTATGCCCCACCATTTACCAGCCTGTGTAGGGAAGGCACAGTTTCTCATGAGATAAAACAGCCCTTCCTGGAGAAGAGGCAAGGGTGTCTGCAGCATTCATCCAAGGACTGGGTCTGAGAGCTGCTGCCTCCCAACTTGTCATCCTGCAAAGCCTGGTGGACCACCTTGAGCTCAGAAATGTCCTCATGCCAGCTTAACCCCTTCCCTCCTTCCTTTGGAAACTGTGTGAGTATAGCTGCTCTCCATTGGCAGTAAGAATTATGTTATCATCTCCATTTTACAAGTGAGGAAACTGAGGCATGAAAAGCTTGAGCAACTCACCCAAGGTCTCACAACTGGAAAACAGGGGTACTGGAACTCAAAGACCATTGGTCTGGCTCAAGAGACCTGACTGTAAGCACCACTGCTGAGCCCTTTGAAGGGACGGAAAATATTCACTAAATGAAAGTGGATGTCTGAGCAGGCTTCCCACTGGTGGGCCACAGGTCATGGGAATGGGGGGGCTGCCAAAGACACTGCAGCAGCCACCATCGGACAACCTGGGACCACCTACCCTGGTCCCAACAGCTTCATCCTCTTCCCCCACTTCCGAGGCAGTGTCTTGAGGTGCGCAGGCCTGGGTCTGAGTCCCGTCCCTACCTCTTATGAGCTGCTCAATGCTGGGCTAAGGGTCTTCACCGCCATGCATCTCAGATCCTTCACCTGCCACCTGGCGATCAAAAAGGAAGCCATGTGACTTCGAATCTCGAAGTTTCCAGATTTGAGAAGTATGGTAAATATGCCAAGTACAGGAATCTCTTGTGTCATTGCATTCCTTTACTGTGCTTCACAGATACTGCATTTTTTACAAATTGAAAGTTTGTGGCAAGTCTGTAGCGGCCATTTTTCCGACAACAAGTGCTCACTCCATGTCTCTGTGTCACCGTTTGGAGATGCTCCATACTTTTTCATTATTATGATATCTGCCATAATTATTATGATATCTGATCACGATGAGAGGTGCTCAGTGATCTTTGATGTTACTATGAAATTGCGTTAGTGTACAGTGGATGGCGCCCACAGGCGATGGTGAAATTAATCCATAAGTGTGTGTGTTCTAGCTGTTCCACCGATCACCTCTCCCCTCCTCTCTCTCTTCCTTTCCTTTGACCTTTCTATTTCCAGAGACACAATGTTGAAATTAAGCCAATGAATAACCCTACAATGACCTCTGCCTGTTCAATGAAAGGAAGAGTCTCATGTCTCTCACTTTGAGTCAAAAGACAGAAGTAATTAAACTTAGGAAAGCGTGTCGGAAGCCAAGATAGGCCCAAAACTAGGCCTCCGGCACCCAAGAGTTGGCCAAATCATGAATGCAAAGGAAAAATTCCTGAAGGAAATTAAAAACGCTACTCCAGTGAGCACATACATTATATGAAAGCAAAACAACCTTATTACTGATATGGGGAAAGATTTAAGGATCTGGATAGAGGATCACACCAGACACAACACTTCCTTAAGCCAAAGCCTAATCCAGAGCAAGGACCTGACTCTTTTTGGTTCCATAAAGACTGAAAGAGGTGAGGAAGCTTCAGAAGAAAAGTTTAATATTGACAGAGATTGGTACATAAGGTTTGAGGAAAGAAGCTGTCTCCGTAACATAAAAGTACAAGGTAAAGCAACAAGTGCCGATGAAGATCTGCAGTAAGTTCTCCAGAAGAACTAGCTAAGATCATTGATGAAGTTAGCTACACTAAACCACAGATTTGCTATATAGACAAAACAACCTTCGCTTTGAAGAGGATCCCATCTAGTAGTTTTATAGCTTGAGAGGAGAAGTCAAGGCTTCAAGGCCTGAAATGACAGTGTGACTCTCTTGTTAGGTGCTAATACAGTTGCTGACCCTAGGCTGAAGCTTACCATTCTGATAACCCTAAGACCTTTAAGAATTATGCTAACTTAATTCTGCCCAAGCTCTACAAATGAGACAACAAAACCTGGATGACAGCATGTCTGTTTATAGCATGGTTTACTGAATATTTTAGCTCACCGTTGAGACCTACTGCTCAGAAAAAAAAAAAATTCCTTTCAAAATACTATGCTCAGTATACAATGTACCTAGCCAATCAATTGCTCTGATAGAGATTTATAAGATTAATGTCGTTTTCATGCCTGTTAACATGACATCCATTCTGCAGCCCCTGAATCAAGTAATAATTTTGACTTTCAAGTCTTATTATTTAAGAAATATAGTTTGTGAGCTACAACTTCCATAGGTAGTGATTCCTCTGATGGATCTGGGCATAATAAATGGAAAGCCTTCTGGAAATAATCCACCATTCTAGATGCCATTAAGAGCATTCATGACCGGGCTTAGTGGCTCAGCCTGTAATCCCAGCACTTTGGGAGGCCAAGGTGAGTGGACTGCCTGAGCCTACAGTTCGAGACCAGTCCAGGCAACTTGGCGAGACCTCGTCTCTACAATAAATAAAAAAATTAGCTGGGCATGGTATAGTGCACCTGTAATTCCGGCTACTTGGAAGATTGAAGCAGAAGGGTCACTGGAGCCCAGCAGGTCAATGCTGGAGTGGCCGCGTGTGTGCCATTGCACTCCAACTCAAAAAAAAAGAACATTCATGATTTATGAGAGGAAGTTAAAATATCAACATATCGGCATTAACAGTTGGGAAGAAGTTTACTCCAAACCTCATGAATAACTTTAATGGGTTCAAGGTCAGTAGAGGAAGTAACTGCAAATGTAGTGGAAATATCAAGAGAACTAGAATTGAAGTGGAGCCTGGCAATGTGACTGAATTGCTGAAATCTCTTGATAAAACTTGAAAGAATGCGGAGTTGCTTCTTATGTATGAGCAAAGAAAGTGATTTCTGGATGTGAAATCTACTCCTGGTGAAGATGCTGTAAATATGGCTGAAATGACAGCAAAGGATTTGGGGTATTACATAAATGTAGCTGATAAAGCAGCAGCAGAGTTTGAGAAGTTGGATTCCAACTTCGAGAGTACTTCTGTGGGTTAAATGCAACCAAACAACATCACGTGCTACAGAGAAACACCTTTCGTGAAAGGGGGAGTCAGCTGATAGGGCAAGCTTCACTGTTGTCTTATTTTAAGAAATTGCCACAGCCACCCCAACCTTCACCAATCACCACCCCGATAAGTCAAGCAGCCATCAACATCGAAACAAGCTCCTCCACCAGCAAAAAGATTACATCTCACAGAAGGCTCAGATGATCATTAGCCATTTTTGAACAATAAAGTATTTTTAAATTGATGTATGTACATTGGATTTTTAGGCATAATGCTACTGCAAACTTAATAGCAGACAGTATAGCGTAAACATAACTTTTATATGCACTGAGAAATCAAAAGCGTTTTGTGACTCACTTTATTGCAAGTTGGCTTTATTGCAGTGGTCTGGAGCCAACCCCACAATATTTCTGAGGTGTGCTTGAAGTAAGAAACACCCTAGGGGTCTGAGGCAGTGCTCAATAATTAAACCTGTTAATAATGTTGCAACACAACATGAATAGTCACAGAAAGGAGCATAACTAAAGTCTCTCTAAATGGGACTCACTTCCGTTTGGGTCATGTTTTGCCTCTAAATTAGTTATAAAACACACTTTAGCTTTTAGAGTGATTTGGATTTTGGACTGAGACAAGATTGTCAATCCACAGCACCCCATGAGGCTGCTGTCAAGATAACAGGCAGGAGTGCACTGAAAGCACTTAGCAACTTGGCCTCACGTGGCACTCCAATGCTGCTTATTGAGGCTGTTATTAAACACATGGTGATTTTATCGAAAGAGTGGACACCTACAATTTTTCTTTGTCTTTTCATCTTTTTTACTTGTCTGTATTTGCAAAATTTTCCATAAGGGTACGTTACTTTAATCATGAGGGAAAAAAATGATAATTAAGCAAAAGTAAAACGAGGGTGTACTTAAAAAGCTCTAGAAGGCTTCACTCGATCCTTGTTGATTCAGGTCCAAGTCGGAGGTCTGGACCACTCCATGGATGGAGTGCGCATCTTACAGACAGACTTTGCCCAACAAACACCTGTGCTTGGAGCTACCCCCGCAGGGAGGGAGAGAATTCTCCCAGGGCTGCAGTAAACTGCTGCTGACCCAGATTTCAGGGCTATACCCTGCCCTTTTGGATGCAGTAAGAGAAGGGGTGTTAAAACTCATTTCCTTCCCTGACATTTTTATTCCAGACCCAAAGGCTTTTCTGACACTCTGGCGGCTGTGCCAAACAGCATTTCCAAGTGAGAATGCTGTTCTCACATTAGCTGTGGGCGCCAAACAACTGAACCCAATATTTTATTGATGGGTTGCCGGGGGCAGGGTGCCCTGCAGAATAGCACCACGTGCCTGTTTGAATTATTAATTGTCTATCAGCCGCCCTCCTTCCCCCTCCTGCCCTGGAAAGATAACACCACCCTTCTTCGGGTGAGCACCCAAAGACTTGGGCCTATTACATGCACCTGTCTTTACCTTTTATGAAACAGACAGGCATGACTCAAATACAATTTGTATCTATTTGGAATTAATGACTTCAAACAGTCTTCCCATAATATACTGACCCTGCCATGACAGTATCATAATGATAATGAGAACTAACACTTTTAGAGTACATTGCAGTTTGCGATGTCCATTTCCAAATATAGTTTCAACTGATCTTCATAACAGCTCTCAGAGAGGCAGACTGTTATCCTAATTTTCCAGCATACTGGGAAAATTAATCACAAAAATTAATAAAAATAAATTTTAAGGCTCTATCTCAAAACAAAATGTTGAAGCTGAAAAGAGCTTAAAGATCATACATGGTCCAAAGTTGGGATTTTACATATAACGGAACTCAAGCCCAAAGATGGAGAGATATTTGACCAAGTTTCAACAGCCAGATGCAGAATTAGGGCTCGGATGTGGACAACCTGATTCCTTGTCCTACTTTTATTCCACCACAGTTGCTCTGACCTCTTTTCCTTCACTCACTGTGAATAAGACAGCCCTGTGACCTGGGGCTCACCTTCAAGACCCATGAACTTGAATATGATCAGCTCAAATCCCAGCTGAAGCCATGGGAGGACTGCCAATCTCCCGGTCACTTATCGTAACCCCCACTTCTTGTTCCCATCTCTTTTCCACACTGCTGAGATTTAGTGCAAAGCTCAGCCCCTCCTCAATTCATGCACACACACACACACACACACACACACACACTCACACACTCATTCACATTCACACTCATACTCACTTGTACATCCTCATGCACACTCATAGCCATCACCTTCTGTGAGATGAACGTCAAGAAATATACTATTTTCCCCTATACCTGGCTTATTTCTTCCCTCCTCCCTCAGAGAGTGGCCTCTGGCCAAGGGTGGTCTCTGACGAATATACACATCTTCCCAATAATGAGCCATGGAATACAGGTAACGAAGCAACCTAAAAACAATATAGTCATCACCCTTAATCAATGCAATTATAAACCCTATATAGATATTCAAATAATTAACTTCCTTGATTATAAAAGTGTTTGCTGTACTGTCCCAAGGCAGAGATAATTGTATCTCTGACCAGCCACCATCAATGCCCCCTGTAAGTGCTAATAAACCAATGTCTTTCCCTGCTGGACCTCTGGGTGACTCCTTTGGAATAGGTCAAGAACCTTCCACGCAAACCCTCTCAGATTTGCAACTACCACATTACACCTTCATGCATACTCTCACACACATACACACTCATTCTCTCACGTCCACACACACTCACACACACAATGTGCACACACACTCCACTTGCACAAAGTGTTCATGCATACAGCAGGCTTTCCTGAAAACTTAGAGGAGACTGGGGAGTGGTTAGTTGAGGTAAACTAAGACCTTCAAGTGAAAGGTTGGGGACCACCCTTTGTAGCGTGTCATCCGGCCACCCCTCCCTGTGAACCTCCAGGCTACCAGCCCCCTTTAGCATCTCACTGGCTCCATTACCTCCCTTTCTCCACTACCTCTAATCTTTCTGTCTTCCACCAAATGCTTTTCAAAAGCAAAATCAAATTCCCCTCATTTTCTCATGCAAAGCAGCTTGGACTTTGCTGCATTCATCCAACAGTCTCTGAGCACCTACTCCTCTTCACAGGTACCTCCCGCCCACGAGGGCTGTGTAACTTCCTTGAGGCTGGTTAGGGAAGATCAAGAGAAGGTGACATTTAAGCCAAGACTTAAAGGAAGTAAAATAAATGAGCCAGCAGATGCCTTATGAAGAACCTTCCAGGCAGGACAGACAATGGGTTCAAAGGCCCGTGGGACCATGCATGGCCTGTGGCTGGGTAGAGCTAGAGAAAGTGATCATAGAACAAGATGAGGTCACAGAGATGGCCAGGAGCCAGCACTGAGGGGCCATTTCTTGTTTGTTTTTTTGCTGAAACTCCAGTCAACTTCCCACCTTCAACTCCAAGATATTTAACAAGCTGTTTTCCCAAACAGAGACAATTCCCTTCAAGGGAAGAATTCTGATCTCAGCTAAAAGGGTGATAAAATTTTCAACTCATTACACTACGTCCTAATCTCCGTTGCATGAAAAACTGAAAACCACAAGCTACTGCACCAGGGACAAGTCTCTCTTCTTGAACAGGATTTTTGGAGACATACCTGCAACATCCCTGAAACATTCATTTTAAACCCTCATCACATTCCTCAAGGACCTCTCCCCACCCATCTCGCCATGGAGTCCTACAAGGCCTGTTTCAAAGGTTTAGTGTCACTGCAGTGCCCAACACACACACACACATGCACAGAGTCACACGCTCACACACTCAGGTACTTACACGTACGCGCACACTGAGCATCTACCATTCTAAAGGACTATAATGGCACCCTCACCCTTTCTTTATAACCAGGAAAGCAACCCTGGTTCCCAACCCAAAGAAGAAAAGGAGAGATACACCGCTCCTTGGAAAACTTTTCTCATGGGTTGTCTTAATTCCTTCCCTTCTAGACTCATTTGTAAAACCAGTGATGACTGGAATGGCAGCAGCTGACTTCAGGCTTTTCATAAGAACTGGAGTTCCACCCTTAGCTACCTACTCTACCAGGGGACAGAGATTGTTGGCAAGTGAAGAGGTAGTTGCGTGACATGCCTGGGGCCACCAGGGAACAACTGACTAACCATCCTTTTGAGTGACACCTTGCTGCCCTGCAGAAATTACCAAACAAAAAACCTATTGAAGTCATCCAAGTTATGGACCCTTGAGACGCCTTCTCTTGGGCACCGGCTTCTGAGGGAAGTGTCTGTTCCTGATAGCACTTGAAGACCACAGGACAGATGGCCCCCAGTGAATGTACAGACATAACCAGGGGCACTCTGACTGTTCTCGGATGGCACCTCAAGCTGGGACTTGTCTCCCTGGACACTATCAAGTTTCTGCTGAAATAAGTGTCCATCTGCTTGAAAGGAATGAATTTCCTTTTGTTTGGGTGACCTGTATTTGGGATCATTAAGTTGTTTTTACCAAAGGCATGAGAAGTGGGGAAAGTGGCAAATGCGAAGATTTGAAACAAATCCCCTGGCAGCCAGGCTGCTGACTGATGGGCTCATCTCACCACAGCCTCTAGCCCTTGGCTGTCCCTCAGCAGGGTACTGACTGCTGCCTTGCAGTTCTGTTAGAAGGATTTTCCTCTGAATAACATGGGCAATCAGGGATTTGGCCCGAAGAACCACATATTTGGACTTGTGCTTTTTCAGCATCTATCTATCTGCCATGTTGTAACAGCAATAGGGCAAGGGTGGAAGCAGAGAGATACCTCGAAAGGCAAGTGCAATAACTGGAAAGAGATGGTTGTGCCTGGATTAGGCTGGTTGCTGTGGAGTGGCAAGAAACTGTCAGATTCTGGGTACATCTGGATATATAATATCCAGATACACAGTATTTGAGGGTGCCACTTGCTGAAGACAACAGAATAAGCAGGTTTGAGGGAGGACCACAGTTTGCTTTTGGACAAGTAAGCTTGAGATACTTAATGCCAACTGGATGTGAGAGCCTGGAGTCCGGGAGAAGACCCATGCTAGAGATACATAGAATCATAACCCCTGACCTTCCTGGAGTATTTGAGCCAGCCAGCCACACCCTCCTTCAGGGAAGGCTCACCTCCCTGCTGACGACACCCATCACACTCTACTGGCCGCAAAATTCTCAGTGTGGGTTCGTGGCTTCGCCTCCAGCCTTGTGCTGCCTTGTCCCTCCACATATCCCCGGCTCCATCCCACTTCTGCCATGGCATCAACCACCACCTCTGCTGGTGATCCTCAAATCTACATATGAAGCCCCGACCTCTCTCCTGAAGTGAAAAATCAAATGTCAAACTGATTTCAAGGAAATGTCCTGGATGACCCATGAGCCCTCATGTCCAATCCTCTGTAAAGAAACTCATCTTCTCTTCCTCAAGTATGCTTTTGCTTGCCCAGGGTGAGAACAACATCTTAAATTCTAGCTCAGCCGAGGCACAACTTGCTGGTTCTACAACCACCTTTTCCTATTCTCTTCTCCCCTCCTCTCCTAATCCCTGACCAACACAATTACACTCATGCACATGTACACACGCATGCACACACACATACACACATACACACACACACACACACACACACACACACACACACACACACACACACACACACACACACACACACACACACACACACACACACAGTGTTATCCCTGATTAAGATCCTGCGGTGAAGAGGCTGGTTTCTCCTTCCATTATATCTATCTGACTTTTAGCTTCCATGCCTGGAATCCAACAAGACCATGTCATCTAGCGTATGGGCTTTGGGTTCAGGTGAACTGGATTAGAATCCACTGACTAACTGTGTAACCTTGGCAATTTTACCTAATCTTTCCTTGTGTCTGTTTCTTCATTCATAAGACAAGGATAATGGTAGTATCTGCTTCATAGAGTTGTGAGAATTAAGTAAGATAGGTGACGGATAGATAGATAGGTAGACAGATATATAGATGTAGTGATAGATACAGATGCAAATATTAATATAGATAATAGAGTGCTTAAATAATGCCTGGCACCAATCAATATCTCTGTCCCAACTTCTTACTGCTTTATGTGGCAATAGCTACATAAAAACTCTCTTTTCTCTACCAAGTTTCTTCCAACAGAAAACCTTTTTTCTTTTCTTTTTCTTCTTTTTTTTTTTGGCCTAAACAAAATTGAGGATGACATTAGGGCCTATTGGGGACCCAAAACAATCATCACCGCTCCATCCCATCTTCCCCTGATGTGTGAGAAACTAATTAAGAAATAAGACACAGAGGACAGACAGAGAATCGGATTTTAGCTTTATTACAGATAAAAGCTGGAAAGGGTGGTTTGGTTCAGCGGCCAAAAGAACGTCTCATGAGGTTCCCCTGACTTGAACTTTCTTCCTTCACAAGGCAAATCTCTTTCTGAGAACGCCCACGCCCCGCCCAGCTCACCACCATGAGGACAGGCAGGAAGAAGGAGGAAGGGACTCTCCATTCTGAGACTGTCCACTTCTTCTCCCAAAGTCACCGCCATGGGAAGTACAGACAGGGATGGCCACACCAATCGGATCACTTAAGAGGCCGCCAGGAGGGGACAGCCCTTTTCCCCAGGACATAACTCCAAGGCTCACCCCCACCCTTCTTCCCCTCTGCCACCCATCCCAACCCCTTCTCTCTCCATTGCAATGTTTTCATCATTTCTACAGGGGCTTTCTTTATCCTGTTTCCCCCACGTCAGGGGCAAAGCCCCTTAAGGGTTCTCTTTCTCTCAGTGGAGCCCTGGTGGATGTGCCAAGCACAGGTGCCACAATCCAGGGTCTGTGTTAAGTGCAGCAACAGAAGCCCAACACCCAGGGCACCACATTCCAGGCAAACCCAAGTCGTGATCCCCCCAAGCAGATTTAAGGCTTACTCTACTGCCATCTTCTGGAAAGAAAGGGCATTTCTTCTCTTGAAATAAAGGCAAGATCCTTGTATTTGACCATTTCAATCTCTTTGGGTCAACATGGACCAGTTGTTCCATAAGGTCGTGATGGGAAATACATTCTCTTTTTTTTGTCCATAAATATTTATTTTAATATTTGACTACATCCTTTGCACCGGATTTCGAGAAATGAAATTTTACATATATTAAACATATTTGGGAAATGCTTTCCTTGTGATGCAGTTTTTTTTTTTTAGTCCTACGAGTTGGTGAGCCAGGCCCCCAAGGAACGTTGCTGTTCCCGGGGCTGCACTGTCAGCCTGAAATCCCCATGGTGGCTGAGGACACAGTGGTATCCAGATAGAGGAACCCGGTGGCACCCAAGAACTCAGGGGGATAGCAATAGTCATTGAGCCCCCTAAGAAATGCTACAATCCTCTTAGTTCGAGGGTCAGCGAGCCGAACCAGGAGAAATGTTTACAGCTCCCTCATTCGGTGGGTTAGCAAGCCAGGCACCCCAGGATTGTTGAAGCTCTTTCACCTCAACGAGCTCGGCTCTTCCAGTCCAGCATGTGCAGCTCTTTAAGTTTATCAGTGCCAGGTTCTTGTCTCACACCCAAGAAGAATGCAGAAGGAAGACGCCAGGGAGTGAATCAGAATCCACTATACGATAGGAAAGCTCCCGGCAGGGGAAGGAGTCCCCAGCGAGGGTTGCCCAGTATGCCTCTTTATATAGTCTTGAAAGTGTGCTGATTGGTTGATGGTAGCACCAATCAGAAAGAGGCATCATGGTGTGGGCTTGAAAATGCACCAATTGGGAGAGAATTGAAAAGAGCCCGTCAAGAAGAAGCACGTGAAAGGGGAAGTCCACCGACCTGGAAATAGGTGTTCTCACTCCAGTCCGGGGCTTGCAGTGGAAGTTTTTACCTGGATCCACCCTAATCTGTCTGCCTGTCCAGTTTCTGCCTTTCTCCTTTCTCACTTGTGTCAACAAATGCACTTTTTAAAAGGCAAAACACAAAACACTACCACCGTGGTGGAGACCACTGACTGCTTTCTGGTTCCCATTTCCCCCACCTACCATGGTGGCAAAGGCCCATGGAATGGAGTCTGCATTCCCAGCCTCTGTTGCAGCTGTTCGTGAGGCCATGCCAGTAAGTCCTGATGAATGGAAGACAAGAAAAATGTCAAGCTACACCTCCTAGGAGCTCACCTGCCTCCCCTCCCTCCATCCTGTATCCTGGAATGGAGATGCTGCCGTCTTGGACCAGATAATGTGTTCATTATCTGTGGCTGAATAACAAATTTCCTCAGAACGGAGTGGCTTGAAACAGGAAATATTTATTATCACACAGTTTCCATGAGTCAGAAATTCAGAAGAGGGTTAGCTGGGTAGTTCTGGCTCAGGGTTGTTGCAGTCAAGACATCAGCCCGGGGTTACCATCACCTCAGGCTTGACGGAGGGTAGAAGATCCACTTCCATGACAACTCTCACACAGGAGATGTCAGTTTCTTGCTGGCTTTTGGCAGGAGGCCTCAGTTCCCTGCCATGTGGCCTCTCATAGGGCTGCTTGAGTGAACTCACAAAGCAGCAGCTGGCTTCCCCTGGAGCAAGACCCAAAGACAAAAGTCAAGATGCTTCTTAATAACTTAGTGCTACACACCATCACTCTTACCACATTCTCTTCTTTAGAAGCACGTCACTAAGTCCAGGCCACATTCAAGGGGCGAATTAAGCTTCATCTTTTAGAGGAAAACACAAACTGTAATTTTTTAAAACTACTATAGACCATAAGATTGAGGCTAGATCATAGAGCAAGCTGCCAGCCCTGGGCCATCTACAGATTTCTTTCTGCAAGATACAGAAATAATAACACTATCATGTTTAAACTTCCAATGCTTGGAGTTTTCTGCCATTTGTAGCAGAGGTGAATACAAACTAACACACAAAATTTAAATCAGCAAAAACACCAACAAGCAATTCTCCTGACCAGGAAGTCCTCCATGCCTGTTTCTCCTTCAGCCCCACATCCACAGCAAACTATTTGTCTGATCCTGACTTCTCTTGATCTCCAGTAATTCTACCCTTGCCCAATCACCATGCTAATTCAATCTTTCTCCTTATGTTTTCCTCACTGGTCCTTCCTTGCCTTCATCGAGACAGCAGCCAGGGCGACTAAAGCATTTATCAGCCATGTCATTCCCTTGTTTATGAGTCATCAATTCCTTATGATAACAATAGGATTGAAGAGTTTGAATCAAAGTTTCTGAGCAGACTCACAATTCTTCAAATCTTTTTTTATTATGTATCATAGTTGTGCATCTTTGACGAGTATATCTGATATTTCAATACCCGTATACAAGGTGTAATGACCCGGTCAGGGTACTGGGATATGCATCATCTCAAACACTTACCTTTTCTTTGCATTGGGAACATGATAATTCTCCAAATCTTATGAATAACGATTGCCTCAAAAACATTCCACCTTCACAAAACACAACTGAGAAGAGCCTAACTGCTACGTCCTGGCTCTTGCAAAACTGCCACAGTTCTGCTTGTCCGGCCCCTGCCCAGCCAGGTTGGCAATCCCTGTTACATGGTTTGTCTTCCCAGTCTTGTCCTTCTTAGCTCTTCAGTGTCTAGCCCATGCCTGATCAGGAGAATTGAGCAAACAGTGAATAAACTTTTATCAAATCATTCCATGAATGATTGCATGGGATTGTGAGTCATCATTCCAGAGATTCTTTTGTGAGAGAAGGGGAGCAATTTTTCTTCTTGATGGAGTAAGTCTTCACCATTTAAAACACTGGAAGATCTTGCATCAAAATCTAGATTTCTTGCATCTCTTTAAAATGTGCACAATTCCATTTGCAGCAGCATGATAAACCTGGAGGACATTATGTTAAGTAAAATAAGCCAGGCACAGAAAGACAAATACTGCATGATCTCATTTACATGTGGACTCTTCAAAAATCAAACTCAAAGAAGCAGAGAGTCAAATGATGGTGCCTGAGGGGCTAGGGGGCGGGGGGGGGAGTTGGGTAGGGACTGGGGAGATGTTGGTTTAAGAATACACACTTTCAAGCCGGGCTCGGTGGCTCAGCCTGTAATCCCGCGCCTTTGGGAGGCTGAGGTGAGTGGATTGCCTGAGCCCGCGGGCTCGAGACCCACCCGGGCAGTGAGACCTCATCTCTACAATAAATCAAAAAATTTGCCAGGTGGCGTGTGCCTGTAGTTTCAGCTACTTGGAAGGCTGAGGCGGAAGGATCGCCGGAGCCCAGCAGGTCGAGGCTGCGGTGGCTGGGAGCGGCCACTGCACTTCAGTCTGGGCGACAGAGTGAGACTCCAACTCAAAAAAAAAAAAAAGAATACACACTTTCAATTAGATAAGGAAGATACATTCAAGACATCTATTGTACAATATGGTGACTATAGTTAATAGTAATGTATTTCATCCTTGAAAATTGATGAGAGTAGATTTTAAGTATTCTCACTACAAAAAATAAGTGAGGTAAGGCCTATGGTTTTTAGTTCAATTTAGCCATTTCACAGTGTATACATATTTCAAAGCATCATGTTTATCAATAAAATAAAACAATTGGGCAATCTAATAGCATAGAGTCTGTACATCCATATGGCAGGAGTTGGCTAGAGCAGAGGGGAAGGGACTTTTTTCTCAGAGGAGAGGTGAGCCCAACATGGACCAGAGTCCCCTCCCAGTTAGTCTTACTCTCTGAAATTAAGTCCCTGGCCACCAAGGTGATGGTGGGTGGGTTGCAGTGTGTTTCTTTCTGGGTTCTTTTGACTCGGCCAGAGGAAAAAATCTCAGAGCGAGTCTCAAGCAAAATATAAGACAAAATTTATTAGAGACATACCCAAAGGACATGGAGGCCTTAAGAGAAAGGACACAGCCATGCCTTTAACGTGAAGCTTTATATATTTTTACAAGTATGATTAAGCAAACTGTGATCTAAGAGTGATGGGCTGCAGGTATCTGGTCATGAGCTTTGATTACCATCTCTCAACCACCTAGCGTCACAAGGATCTTCTAGATAATTGCAGTTATTGTCTAACTAGATTTGGGCTTTTCTTAGAACACCATGTCTGTGTTTGGGGTAATTCCGTGCTGTTTCTGGGATTTATTGCACTGGTAGATCCACATTCCAGCTGACAAAGTGGTCAGGTCTGGTATGCCTGGTCAGTTGGGTGAAGGTTGTATACTGATAGGAGAGGTATCTGAATGCATATCCTATTTTAACTTAAATTGCCTACAAGAAACTTAGCTATCTGTGTCTAACATGCACTGAATTGCCTGCTTCAAAGGGGTACATGGAAATTCGCTCCAAAATATGACTTTTTGCCACAAAGTCTCTCCGATCTTCTTGTTTCCACTTAGTTGCAGAGAAGTTGCTTCCTCCTTCCTGTTATCTCATTATCTACTGCAAAAAAGAAGAGCAAAATAGACTACACTGAGCAAGCCTTCTTACAAGTATAATGCCTGTCTCTAAGGGTCATCTAAATTCCAAAGATAAGTATTTGCAAGTCATTCTCTGTTTCCCCCATCCATTTATTCTCCTAGCCCCATGCTGCCCCTCCTTTCTCCCCTTTCCATGACCTGTTTTATGAGAAGCCAAGCCTACATTCTTTCTGTAACCTCGAGAGAGTATGCAAGTTTCTAGAATTCATAGGGAAGTTGGGTGTTCATTCTGAAGACCTTCGTGTATATGCATTAAAGAAAATTTGCATGCCTTTTCTTCTATTAATCAATCATGCCCCATGCCACTGATTTTTCCACAAACGTTTAGGGGCCAACAGCAGTGGCCCCATAGATGCCACCCAGATTGTGAAGCCTGAGCCTCCAGTAGAAAGATACATACCAAGGCCATGGCAAATGGGAGCCACGAACAAAGTCTAACTAACACGGTGCCCAGGCCAAAGCCACTGCCACTCTGAGTGGGGAGAGGCTAGTGGGCAGCTTAGCACATGGAACCAGGAATCAAGCTGGCTGATGGAATCCAAATTCTGTCTCTTCCTAGCTGAGTGACCTTGGGCGAGTGACTGGGTGACCCTCGGTTTCCATACCCTCCTCTGTGAAGTGGAAGTGATAACAGCACTTACTAAAAAAAAGCTTGTGAAGATTTAGTGAGAAAAGTTGTGCAGAAACATTCAGCTGTGCATCTTGCACAGGACAAAAGCTCCATAAATAGGAGCTAACATGATTACCCCTCATCTCTTCCCCACACATAACTAGGTTTTCTAGACTCGGGGACTCACGATGGAACCCAGCAGCACCTGAAGGAAGGTACATATGGAAGAAGAAAAGGCAGACCTCTAGCCAAGACTACCGATTAGTCTTACCAAAGCCTCTCCTCTCCTTCCCTTCCCTTTCTCATCTCTCTCTCTATTTTTTCTGAAACATGGTTTTAAAACCACCAAGCAGCAACTGGAGATGCCCTGCCGCCTCTGCGATGCCCCCAATAGCTCTGACCTTTTCCATCCAGGGATCTTTGCAACAGTAATTGAACGTGCTGTGGGCACTTACTCAACCAGAAGTCTGTCAAGGCTTCTGGAAAGCTAAGTAGCTTCAGACAGTTGGGAGATTATGGAGATGCCTTTGCTATGTTCTCTGCCTCTCATAATAACTGTGGAGAGGGCCACAAATACAACCACACACTTCCTGACACAACCACACACTTCTTTGCTCTCTTATCCAATAACGCTTGCCTCTTCTCGACTGTTGGCATCCATCCTGAGCAAAGGAACCGCCTTGGGCCATCGTCAAATGAAAGAAGGCACCAACGCCCTGGCGATCATGTCTTTGTTTACTTCCTTCTCGACTCACCTACCCACCAGATATTTCTGAAGCACAGAGGGGAAGAGAACAGAGTTAATATTTATCACATGTCTACTCTTTGCCAGACACTGTGATGGGTCCTCTATGTAAATATCTCCCACACAACACATAAGAGGAGGATAGTACCCCCCATTTTACAGAGGAGGACAAAGAAGCTCAGAATGTTTGTCCCACCAGAAAAGTGAAGCCAGAACCTAAATCTAGAAGGTACTCCTAGGGGCTTTGCAAAGCTGAGAAAGAGAAGGTCAGGGAGGTCACCCATGGAGACCAGAAAGTACCTCTGGAAACTCAGCCTGGAGCCACAGTGAGCACTGCTCTTGAAGTTCACCTGGAGGGCTTCTATCAGTCTCACACCTGTCCACATAAGGCACTGCAGTTGCCTCTGTAGAAAAATGGCTCTTTCTTCTCCTCCATCTTCCAACCACACGAGTGCCTTTTCATGTGCTATATACGTTAAAAAGAAAAGATGGCCTCCCTACATTGACCCCTTGCCTATTTATGTTACCAAACCAAATAGAGTTCATCTGCCCATGTGCCATGGAAAGCCAAATATTGAAGCACTGGTTATCTGCAGAGAGAAAAGTTGACCACAAAGCAGCCAGGTGAGGAGACAGGAGACTTGCTAAAATCTGTCTCCATGTACCAGCCTAAAAGCAGCACAGGAGAAAGATGTCGGAAGGAGGGTTTCAGGATCAGCAGATTGGGGTGGAGGGAAAGAGGATGTTTGGAAAGTCCCTTGGACATGTTCACTTGCATCGTTATGCCTCTTCCTGGGTTGCATGTGCAAACTGGGGGGGACTGATATAGAACATGTAGTGGAAATTCAGGCTGTGATGTCAGCGATCACCCATCAGGGGCCCAAGTCTATTCTGAGCAGATGCCCGTCAGCCATATTGGTTCCAACTGGTTTCAGCCAGCTTTGCTGTTTTGCAAGAGAAGGGGACCTCAACAAGCTGTTTCCGTATCTGCTGTCCTGTAAAACAAGCTCCATAACCCTATAAGAAAAGGATTGACAGTAGTGCGGTACTGCCCGGCCAGTGGGAGGACACAACATCAATAAGGATGCCTGATCTCAAATCAAGCAAAGTGGGGACCAAAGGGAGGCCCAAACTTTACCTGTACGATGCCCACTTGTATACCTCATCCTGAATTGTACCCCACATCTTTAAAATTATTTTAAAAATTTGGAAGAAAGAATAAATAAGTGAATAATTAAATACCAAACAAAAAAAGAATTCCTGTCAGTCACTAGTTTCTTCAATTCCAGGGGGCATGGTTTTATTTGTTTCTCCACTGAAGGCTGAAACCCAATCGATCAAAAGCCCACCGAAGTCAAACTTAAATGTGTATGCATCCATTTTGTTTTTAAGATAGCCCACACAAGCAGATTTTTAGTTATGTAGGGTTGGCCTGCTTTTCTTACCCTGTCAAACTACATCCAGCTTCTGCCCTGGTCAGATGGAGCCTTGTGGTGATAAGACCCTAGCTGTTTCAGAGTTCTCTGGCCTTCGGAGCTTTATGACCGAGACTCCCTTTTGTGCTGCTGGGAGACATCACTTAGACAACTCCGTCCCCTTTCTGGTCTATTCCTACCCCTCAACAAAGCTTGTATAAACTACCGTCACCTCACAGTTAACATATTTTTCCCTGAGCAGACCCCAAATTCCTTGAACCTCTTACAACTTGGAAAACTGCTCCCCAGAGTTCCCTGGGGAAGGGATTCTGGGACATGCCGTTCCTAGCTTCTCCATGACTCAGAGGAGGCCTTAGAAGAGGTGACAGTGGAGCTGAGTTGACAACCAAAAAGCAACGTGCCAAATGTCCCCTTCTGGTCCCAACACAGCATGCTGCATCTCAGTGCGACTGATTCTTTCCCCAGGAGTGTGCTCCTACACTTGCAAGCAACTTTATAATAAAACACAAATGATCTGTGATTTCTCTATTTGCTAATTACAACCGAGCTATCGCCCATATTAAAAACTCAAGATGCAGTGCTCTGGCCCCTCTTGTTTAAATAAAGGGGAGTCGTGTCTTTTTCCAGAGACTCCAACCTCCTAAAATATTTCTGGGCATGCCCAGTTGTGCTGCCATGTGTTCATCCAACCATCTGGTTGCAGCTCACTGCAACAACAAGGACGGGAGATCCTATGCTTCTCCCTGGCCAGATTCCAAAACCACTGGCCCCTTGACAGCATCGGAGAGGTAGAGGCCTGACCTGCTGATCTTGGATGCCCTGAGCAGCAACGTCCCTGATGCCAGTGGTGGAACCAGGAACTCACTGCTCCCTGTGTCTGTGTTGAAGTCACTTTGGAAACAGTTGATCCACAGTAGCTGGAAGCGGGTAGAGGGACTCCTGACTCAGTTTACTAATTCTGCCACATAGACGGGAATAGAAAGAGTACCAAAAGAGCTGAGAATGGGCATCTGCACCACGGTAACCCTGCCAGCTAGTAATCCCGGCCATGGGGTGTCCTGACCTCTGACTTACAGAGCAGCCTCTCTTTTCTGATGAAGAGAGAAAGAGCTAGAAGGGGCAGGAGGAGGGATGGAAGCATGCCAAGTCATCCATTTCCATAGGAGGATAAATGAATCCAAAGAGTCTTCCCAAGGGGAGGGAATCCTGGGCAGGAGGGTGGGGACAGCTGTGAAGAGGGTTCAGACAACCAAGCCCCACCCTGGGCACCTGGGAGTCCTCAGCCCGTGTCCTCTCTCTGTCAGCCCTGAGAGCCAAGGAGACTCTTTAGATAAAACCTTGGCTTTCCAGGATGGCCCCTGGGGGCTGATTTTCCAGGGGGCTGATTTTCTCTGTTGCTTAAAGACCCACAGCCCCATTTAGCTCAAGCCTGTCTCAGATTACAGCCTTTCTCCTGCTTGTGAGAGGCACTCCGGGCTGGTGTCGTTTTAATCTTTTTATGTGTGTTGCAGCAAGGGGTGGGCAGAGAAGCTGCCCAGAGCGGCATGGGGGCTGCTTGGCGACTCTCCAAAACCTGCAGAGGAAATGCCATTAGCTTCAAATCCTCCGTGCGGGAAGGGAGGCCGGGATCTGCCAGGAGACTGAGCTCCGGGGGAAGGAGGACAGAAGAGGCTCAGCAGGAAACAGGAAAGCCTGGGGTAAAGCTCTCGCCTGTCGAGAGCAGAGGGAGGCTGGGAGCTGGCACGGGCAAGCCACTTCCGCAGCGCATGAGAAAGGGAGACAGGGAAGGGCGGCAGAGAGGGGAAGGGAGCACGTTCAAGTACGCGCGCAACCACCAGTTACAGGGAGTGCAGAGATCCTTGACCAAAACGCCTGCAAGACGAGATGGCCAGACTCATCTCTGGAGGCCAAAATTCTAGAATCGGATTGCGATTCTGCAGAAGTCAGAGCTCCTCTGTCTCCACGTCAGGTCACGTCCGCGCTCAGAGAGGCAATTGAGTCCCAGGTTCAAAGGCTGCCTCCAACTTTGCTAAGCTGTGATGCCTCGGATAGGCGTCCGACCTCCTGAGCCTTGCTTTCCCACATAGGTGGGAGGGACTGGGAAAGTCGCTGGCTCATCGGAGAGTTATGTCAGTTCCATGTGGCCTGTGGTCAGAGCACCTGCCGGCCAAACCCGGCCTGCCTAGCTCCCCAAGACAGGCACGCTCAGAAATCAGGTCCCAGGGAAGGAGGGCAGAGGGCGCAGGGTGCTTTTATGGCTCCTGGCAATCTGCCATGGGCAGGAAAGAGCAGAGGTGGATGGAAAGAGGGGAACAGGCTTTGTCCCAGCTGCTCCTGCGTGGATGTGTGCCTTAGCCGCTCTGTGCCTGTCTCCCAAGCTCCTTCTGATCACCTTGGGTGCCGGATGCACTGCAGGAAACTAGGGACAGGGTACCGAGCAAGGCAAGCTTGGTGAGGAGCAAGACAAGAAACACAAACATGCCTAAATAAATGTGTGATGCACGCAGCGTGAAGTTCAAGGTGTCAGGAGCGAGAATGATAAAGGAAGTGGGACCACTTGTTCGACATTCACAGTTCTTATCCCAGCACTCGTCCTATATGCCAGACCTCGTCCTATCTCTGGAGACACATCAAGAACCACGACTGGCGGCTCAGCCTGTCATCCCAGCGCTTTGGGAGGCCGAGGAGCGTGGATGGCCTGAGACCATGGGTTCAAGACCAGACAAGGCAACTTGGCAACACCTCGTCTCTACAATAAAATAAAGAAAAATTAGCCAGCGCATGCCTGCAGTTCCGGCTACTTGGAAGGCTGAGGCCGGAGGGTCGCTGGAGCCCAGCAGGTCGACGCGGGGGTGGCCGTGAGTGTGCCACTGCACTCCAGCCTGGGCAACAGAGCAAGACTCTCACTCAAAAAAAGAAAAAAGCAAGAACCACAACTGACTCTGTCCCAAGCATCCTCGTGCCTGGAAGACCACACGCGCACAAAAACAACTCACCAAATAGAGAAATAAAGTTTATTCTGATAAGAGCTTCAAAGAAATATGATGAATGCAGGGCACCTTTAGAGGGGGGAGTCATCCCTGGACGGAGGAAATATTTGAGCTGATGCCTGACGGGGGCTAGCCGTCATAATCACGGCTGTCTCAAAATGAACTGGCAGGGGCCACACGAGGTGGCTCACGCCTGTAATTTCAGCACTTTGGGAAGCCAAGGCAGAAGGGTCGCTTGAGCCTGGGCGTTCAAGACCAGCCCGGGCAAAATAGCAAGACCCCAGCTCTAAAAAATAAAATAAAACCAAAATGAGCTGGTCAGGTAAAGATCCCTAACCAACTGCTGTATGAGTTTGGGCTTCTCGAATCCCAGCATCTACCCCACGCCCCATCCTGACACCTCCTCTCCACCCCCAGGACCCTCGTGGGAAGCGATTTCAGACACGAGACCGAAGGTACCTCGTGGAAGGTGTTGTCTCTTCACACCTGCACAGCACCAGGCCATTCCAAAGAGAATGCATAACCAGGCTCCACCCAGGCCCACAGGCCGGGAGCTCAGAGACTGCTGGATTTCCTAATGCCAGGAGCCAGCAACCTGGGAGCTCTCAGAGGCGCTTAGGGAACTGCAAGGTCCTTGTCACACTTTCCTTTGCTGCCATCTTGTGGGCAGACTGAGAAACAGCAAGCCTGACGGGTGGGGTAGGGCTTCTCCCGTTCATTCCGCAAAGGTGACCAAACACCAGGATGTCGGCGCTGTTCTAGGCGCCAGTCCTGGAGACAGAGCAACGGACAAAACGGATAAACGTCTCCGCCTCCTGGAGCTTGTGTTCTGGCTGGTTGCCTGGGATATAGTTATGCCAGGGCCGAGCCATTCCCATCTGAGAGGGGGTGACCAGGTTGAAAGAGGTAAAATGTCTGCCCAGACCTTGCAGCTTGCAAGTGGAGAATGGAATTTGAAGGAAGATCTCCCTTTGCATGACTGACCCATAAGTCTGGCAAGAAGACAGGAGGTTAGCTCTGAGTCGGGGCATGGGTGCGGTCAGCAAATCCTGAGAGAGTGACAGCATACAGAAAGGAAAGAGCCCCGGGCTGGGACCCTACAGATCCAACTTCCAGTCTTGTCCTACCACTTTCTAGACGTGTGACCATAAGCAAAGCACTAACTGTCTCTGGTCAGCTGCAAAACGGGCATAATGAGACCTATATCACCTATGGTTCCTTCATCCCGCTGCCAACATCTATTGAACACGTGGCATGTGTGACCATCATACGGGGAGTTGGGGTCACAAAACTCATTGCATCTTTGTTCCCCTCTTGTACCTGCTCCTGTGTTGAGATACAACCTCCAGTCTTCCAGCTCTCTGAAGCTCATCCTCTCTCCTGCTCTTTGAAGCTGTTGGCCTTTGGGTCCCCCAAGTTTCTCCTAGGCCGGCTGCCTCCTCCTGTCCTCATGTCCTTCTGCACTTCAGGTGGACTCCATGATCAGTCAGCATAACAACTGCTACCCTCTCCTTCTCCTGCCCCAGCTGGCCATCCTGCTAGAGCAATTCCAGCAAAGCCATCCTGATTGAGACTCCTGTTTCCAAACTCCCCAGTGCCTCTTATGACCTGCCAAATGTACCTGAAACGTGACCTCCTCACTCTATCCTTAGTGCCACACTGCCCCAAAGCCATGATCTTCTATTTCATTCCTTCCCCAGATATGCTTCTAGCAGAAGCCGTCCACCCTCCCTGTCTCCACTGCCTCCCAGCTGGACTCTGCAGGACTCTGTCCTCACCACCTCCTAAGTACAGTTCTTTGATGCTGTTTCTGCCCTTGACACAGCCCAGCAGGGCTGCATCTTTCTAGGGAGAGTCTCCTCCCTGAGCCCCTGGCTGGTCACACTCTCCTGCCTCTGAACGTTCTGTCCTGCATCACTGATTCTGGGAGGAGTCTCGTCACATGGGCTTTGTTGAGAAATTCAGTCCTATTCCCGTTAAGTTGCTCCCTGCTTGCCACCCTACTCCTAACCCCACTCCTGGGCCATGGGGTCTAAGACCCTTCCCGTTACCACAGCACTTACAGGACATTGGCTACACTCCAGGCACCAAGCTAAGCCCTCGTCTTGAATAATCTTATGTATGAACCTCAACAATCCTATTAGGCAGATGATATTATCCCGGTTTAACAGATAAGACTGAGGAGCTTAGCCAAGGTCACATAGCTAATAAGTAGGGCAATATATCTTCAAAATTTCCCTCTCATTTATAAAATGCATTCCCTGGAATTCACTGATAGAGGACCCATGAGGACGTTGGTACCCCCAACTAGGCATTGCTGAGGGATTGCGATGTCACTTGATTATAGGCTCTCTGTGGGGTGGGAGGTTAACTGGGCTTTTCAATGCCATCAGCAGTTTTTCTTTACAGCATTTGTAACAACTCTTAGCAATACCTTCCTTTGTATCATCAAGTTATTGTTCTTCCCTTCCAAATTGGTTTGCCTCTCAATAAATACTTGTGAAAGGAAGTGGATAGGGAGAGAAAGAAGAGATGCAGGGGAGAAGAAAAGAAGGAGAATCTAATGCATGGGTCGTGAAGGCAGAAAGTGGTCAGAGTTGTGCAGCTAGAGTGGACGATGGTCAAACCATAAGCTGTGGGGAGTAGTTAAGCTATGAGCTGGGGAGTGGTCAAGCCATGAGCTAGGAAAGGTCAAGCCATGAGCCAGGAAGTGGTCAAGCCATGATCTGGGGAGTGGTCAGCCATGAGTCGGTGGGGGGTGTCAAGCCATGAGCTGGGGATTGGTCAAGCCATGAGATGGGGAGTGGTTGGGCCATGAGCTAGGAAAGGTCAAGCCATAAGTTAGGGAGTGGTCAAGCCATGACCTGGAGAGTGGTCCAGCCATGAGCTGGGCAGGAGTCAAGCCATGAGCTGGGGAGAGTCAAGCCATGAGCCAGGGAGTAGTCAAGCCATGAGCTGGGGAGTGGTCAGCCATGAGCCGGTGGGGGGTGTCAAGTCATGAGCAGGGGATTGGTCAAGGCATGAGCTGGGGAGGAGTCAAGCCATGAGCCAGGGAGGGTCAAGTCATGAGGTGGGGAGGGGTCAAGCCATGACCTGGGAGAGATCAAGTCGTGAGTTGGGCTGTGGTCAAGTCTATGAGTTAAGGAGTGGTCAAGGCCATGAATGAGGAAGTGGTCAAGACCACACATAGATGCACCTGAAAGTATAGAACAAGATTAGACCAAAGTCCTACTGTGAATCCTGGTTCTTTTGCTAACTAGCCATCTAATCTCTTGAGACCTCAATTTCCTTAAATGCAAAATTAGGAAGGCTGGTCAAGATACTCTGCCAGCATCTCCTGATCCTGTGGGATGGATTAAAAACAGCAGCCTGGCACAAGTGCTGATTCTGGCAACAACAAACCAAAATTAGCTTGAGGTTAAGAAAAGGAAGAAAATGGAGAACAGGGTACTGTCATAATAACAAGAGTCAAGTTATTTGTTTCTTGCAAGTCTGAAGTATAGAATACTTTCATCATAGCTGACAAAGCATCGATCCAGCTTTGAAATCCTCAGACATGATCAATTTTCTTCATTCTATGAGACCAGTGAAAACTAAAAGTCAGTCCAACAAGTACACAAATAAAAATTCTGTGTCAGCCGGGCTCGGTGGCTCAGCCTGTAATCCTGCACTTTGAGAGGCCGAAGTGAGTGAATTGCCTGAGCCCGCGGGTTCAAGACCCACCTGGGCAACTTGGCGAGACCTCATCTCTACAATAAATTTAAAAAATTAGCCGGGTGTGGTAGCACGCGCCTGTAGTTCCAGCTATTTGGAAGGCTGAGGCAGAAGTATCCCCGGAGCCCAGCAGATCGAGGCTTTGGTGGCCGGGAGCGGCCACTGCACTCCAGTCTGGGCGACTGAGTGAGACTCCAACTCAAAAAAAAAAGAAAAGAAAAGAAATTCTGAGTCAATCCCCTTGAGTCACTGACTCTGGCTTTTGGTCACAGCCCTTTCCTTGTTAAAGTCCTTCACAGCACCTCCCCAAACACATTCAAAGCTAAACAAACAAAGGAAACATTCCAGAAATTGTTCGTTGATGGATTTACATATTTTCCAGATAGTTTGGACTCTGAATAAGAATTGGTGGCTCCTGAAGAATGTAAACTAATTTCACAACCACAGATCCCCTTTACAAAATTGTACCTTTGTAATCGTTCTCCCACTTTGATCAATCACGTTCAGGCTCCCACCCATCCGTGGTGCTTCCAGAGCCTAGAAAGAAAAACAGATCCATAGCTAGGGTTGCTCTTCATGCGGAAGTACTCTGTTTCCTATGCTGAAAATATCTGTGGCAATTTTAAACCAACTCCACCATGTAGCTGTTACCGTGTTTTTGAAGATCTCAGCAGAAACATATATTAACAGCCACCCTGCAGGGAGGATACATGGATGTGATCAGTTCTACTTACTTCATCTCAGGGTGCCAGTGTGGCAGCTACACATGATGAAGAAATTGCAGCCTAGCTAACTTCTACCAGGTTACTCTTTTGAAATCCTCAGACATGATCAGTTACTCTTTGATAAATACAACACTAGTGCTCATGATGGAATCCCACCTCACTTGACATTCAATTATCAGACCACAGCAGACGATAAAAGAGAGAAATTCCTCCACCCCGTGCCTTCCCAAAGAAGGGAATTCCAATCTACAGTTTCTTCAGTGATTCTTAGTTCTCCCAGCTCTTTTTTTATTTTTATTTTTTGAATTGGAGTCTCACTCTGTCGCCCAGACCAGAGTGCGGTGGCACGCTCCCGGCCACCGCAGCCCCGACCTGCTGGTCCCCGGCTATCCTTCCGCCTCAGCCTTCCAGGCGGTCGGAACTACAGGCACACGCTACCACGCCCGGCTCATTTTTTATTTATTGTAGAGACGAGGTCTCGTCACGTTGCCCGGGCGGGTCTCAAACCCACAGGCTCAGGCAATCCACTAGCCTCAGCCTCCCAAAGTGCTGGGATGACAGGCTGAGCCACCGATCCCAGCCGGTTCGCCCAACTCTTAAAGGTCTGAGTCCCTGGCCCCACTGAGTATAGATCTTTTAAATTTACTAATAGGTATTTTGTACAATGTGACCACAAAATCAAGCTGAAGGCTTTATTTGATGATCAGCCAAAGAAACATGGTGTTCCATAGCTGGAGGGGAAAAAAATGAGTGTGTTCAATTTATTGAGAGAGAGTGCTAGGAGGCATTCCAATCTCCAGTCACCAAAGTAGGGCCTCCCCAGAAAGCCTTCAAGGGCCACTTGACAACATTCAAGAAATGCCCTGGCTACTCTCATTTTCAATTCAGTGCCCCTACTCTAGATAACAAAGACCAGTGAGTGTCAGGCTACTAGCATTCTCACCAGTCATCTTGCTTGCTCTCCCGTGAGGACACTGAAAAGGGGAATTAAGAGGGCACCACAAATCCTTCTTCTGCCTCTGGGGCAGTCGAACCGAAAACACCTGATGGGACCATGAGGATTTGTTCCCTCCCTTAGTAGCATTATTCAACTTGCAACCTAGATGTGAGAAAGTAATTCAAATACTTCCTCTATGAACGGCATCAGCTTAATATCCGAGAGAATGAGTAAGACTGCCTTGAAGAAATATGATGTACATTACATTTTTAAAGAAATGTTTAGCCGGGCGTGGTAGCGCGCGCCTGTAGTTCCAGCTACTTGGAAGGCTGAGGCGGAAGGATCGCCGGAGCTCAGCAGGTCGAGGCTGCTGTGGTCATGAGCATGCCACTACACTCCAGCCTTGGTGACGGAGTGAGACTACAACTCAAAAAAAAGAAAGAAAGAAAAGAAGTATTACATATTAGTCTATTTGGATCATCTGTATCTTCTACCTGCTTTTTGCATCTAAGGTCTATTGTGGGCCCATTTCAAGTCTAGAGACACATACAAAGATGCTGTTCTGTACCAAAAGCTGAACTACATATTTTTTTAGCTGAATAAATTCTTGGATGCAATCATAACAGAATAAAATGGGGGAAGGAGTATGAAATACACATGATAAACCATTTAAATTATGACCCACCAGATTTGTGATACAGATTATCAGAAAGTAAAGATATCAACATGAACAGATTTTCTCAAAAAGAATTAAAAAAGGAATTGACTCCTGAGATGTGTATTCAATGTGCAGAGTCAACCAGCCTTTATAGAACCAAGCTCGATACATGCCCTTCTCTGTCAGCCAATTACAAGGGACACCAGGCGGCAATAGGTGTGAGCTGAACAAAAGTGATGACCGGCATGCAATGTGGGCCACCCGACATGTAACTTACTTCTGCCTTCTGGACTCGCTCAAGTTTGACCCCACTTCTGTTTTATGGTGTATCAGTCCTGGGTCTCCCCTACCTTATGACTAAGTGGGTCTAAGATAACCCAGTTGACAACAAGCAGTTGTAGCCACAGAATCAACTCATGTCCCACGATCAGATGATGCTTTTCAAATAGTGTGCAGTTCTCAGCTGCAGAAGACACAACCTTGCTCCAAAACCCTACATCGCAAGTGTCCTGCTGTCATGTCACATAAGCTCCACACAGCGTCCTCTGTCATGACAGAAACTTCACATACCATAATGGCCCACAGGTTACATGGCCCAAGCAGCTAAGCTTTTGACACCGCAACCTGCAGTCAAGATGGCCCTTCAAAGTTGATCTCATCCTATGAGATCAGTTTGTCTTTCTTTTCAGATAGGGGATCAGCTCCTCCAGAACAAGTTGTATAATTATTTAACGACTGCGCAGTGCCCAGCACAAAAAAAGGAAATCAAGAAATGTTTTCTGAGTAGATAAATGAATAAGCAGATAAATGAGCCACCTTGCTGTGTGTTGTTCAGGTAAGTTTGAAAACAGATAATGCCTCTATCAAGCCTGCCAAGCAGGGGTGTGGCTAGACTCAGTGTTTGTGTTCCTCCTGAATTCCCTTGGTTTTATGTCTAGGAATTTGGGGCTGGTTTGTAACATAAAGGCTTTTCTTACTGAAATCAGCTCATCTACTACCTATGTTATAAACTGCAGTTAAACTAAAAACAGCAACAATAGAATAGCAGCTAAGATTTGCTGAGAGTTGGGTGCTGTATTAAGAACTTAATACACTCTTCTGAAGAATTCATTCACCAATTCATGACCAAGCTATTATCCAGGATTGCACTGGAATTTTAACCGATGTTCCTAGCTCAGCAGAATGCTACAAGCCATATCGAGGAAAAACAATATGGTGGTTACTTGCTGTTTACAAGAATCTAGAAAATAAATACTTTTCTATTTCCTTCTTTTGTCTCACCCGGTTTTGTTTTTTCAACAAATATTAATTGAGAGCTTACTACAGACAAGGCCAACTACTCCATTTTACAAATGAAGAAATTGAACCTCAGGGAGGTTTTGTAACTTTCCCCAAGACTGGGTACACAGCTAGTAATTAGCAATATTGGGATTTGAACTACGATTTAGCGCTACAGTCCCTGTTCTTTTTTTTTAACTTTTAATTTTTGTATTTTAAAGATGTGGGGTACAATTCATGTTGATGAGGTGTGTCCCATCCTTTCCCAGCAGATTCCCACTACTGCCAAACCTTTTCTTATAGTATTATGATAATTGTTCAAGGTCCTCTTATGAGTGAGAACATGTGATACTCAGTTCTTTGTTTCGGTGATAGATCACTCAGTATTATAGATGCTAAGTCCATCCAGGCTGCTGTAAAGTTCATAATTTTGTCATTCTTTATGACTGTGTAATATTCCATTATGTATATGTACTGCATTGTTTTTATCCTGTCTTCTTTCCAAAGGCAGCATGATTGGTTTCATATTTTTGCTCTTGTGAACAATGCTACAATAAACATACATGTGCAGGTATCTTTTTTTCATAGAGTGATTTGAGTTCCTCTGGGTATAATCCTAGTAGGGAGATTGTGGGGTCATATAAAAGGTTGATTTTTAGATCTTTTAGGAATCGCCAAACTGTTTTTCAGAGGTTGTATTAGTTTCCACTCCCACCAACAGTGTAGAAGTGCTCCCTTTTCCCTGCATCCTCTCCAACATCTGTTATTGGAGTTATCTCTTTTTGAGTTATCGATGATGGCCATCCTGACTGGAGTTAGGTGGTATCTCAGTGTAGTTTTAATTTGCATTTCTTTGATGACTAGTGAGGCTGAGCATTTTTTCATGTGTGTGTTGGCTGCTTGTATGTCTTCTTTGGAGAAGTGCCTATTCATATATTTTGCCCACTTTGTCATGGGGCTGTTTATTTTTTTCTTTTCGGCACATTTGAGTTCCTTGTAGATCCTAAGTGTTTGGCCTTTGTCAGACATACAGTTGGCAAATATTTTTTCCCAGTCTGTGGGCTGTCTCCCTGCTCTCTTGATGGCTTCTTTGGCTTTGCAGAGGCTTGTCAGTTTGATGAAGTCCCACTTGTCTATCTTATCTCTTATGGCATGGACACTTGGGATTTTTATCAAGATTGGTAGCCAGTTCCGATTTCCATAAAGATCCCTCCTGTGTTTTCTAAGGTTCTTATAGTTTGAGGTTTTATGTTTGGGTCTTTGATCCATTTAGAAGTGATTTTTGTGTATGTGATAGGTAGGAGTCTTGTTTTAATCTTCTGCATGCGGTCAGTCAGTTTTTCCATCACCAATTGAAGAGGTTCTCCTCTCCCCAGTGGTTGATGGTGGAGGCTTTGTCAAAGATGAGTTGGTTGAGAACTTGAGGTTTTGCTTCTGGAATCTCTATCATGTTCCATTGGTGTATATGCCTGTTCTTGTAACAATACCAGACTGCTTTGATTATTGTAGCTTTATAATAAAGTTTAAAGTCTGGGAGTGTGATACCTCCCGCTTTATTTTTTTGTTTGTTTTTTTGTTTGTTTGTTTGCTTGCTGAGGATTGTTTTGATTATTCATGGTTGTTTATGTTTCCATATGAATTCTATATTGTCATTTCCAAGTATGAGAAGAATGTTGCTAGTAATTTAATGGATATTGCATTAAATCTGTAGATTACCTTGGGTAGGATGGGCAATCTACAGATTGAATCTTAATAATATTGATTCTTCCAATCCATGAGCATGGAATATTTTTCCATTTGTTTGTGTCATCTTTGATTTTTTTTAAGGTGGAGTCTCACTCCATCGCCCAGGCTGGAGTTCAGTAGCACTCTCACCGTCACTCCAGCGTCGACACACTGGGCTCCGACGATCCTTCCACCTCAGCTTTCCAAGTAGCCGGAACTACAGGTACACACTACCACACCTGGCTAATTTTTTTTTAATTTATTGTAGAGATGAGGTCTCACCAATTTGCCTGGGCTGGTCTCGAACCCACGGGCTCAGACAGTCCACTAGCCTCAGCTTCCCAAAGTGCTGGGATTGCAGGCTGAGCCATTGAACCCGACCCTCTCTGATTTCTTTGAGCAATGTTTTGCAATTTTCTTTGTAAAGGTCTTTCATATCTCTGGTTAGGAAGATGCCAAGGTATTTCACTTTTGTTTGTGTGTGTGTGGCAATTGTGAATGGGATTGTGCTTTTTTATTTGGGTTTCTGTTTGTTTATTGTTGATGTATAGAAATGTGACTGTCTTTTGCACATTTATTTTATATGCTGAGACTTTGCCAAAGTCCTTTATCAGTGTAAGGAGGTTTTTAACAGATTTTCTTGGATTTGGGGGTATAGATCATGCCATTTACAAAGAGGCATAAGTTGACTTCCTCTTTTCCTATTTGAATACCCCCGATTTCCTTCTCTTGTCTGATTGCTCTAGCTAGGACTTCCAAAACTACCTTGAAAAGGAGGGGTGAGAGTGGGCATCCTTGTCCTGTTCCAGTTTTCAGGGGAAAGGGTTCCAATTTCTGTCTGTTTAGCAGTGTGCTGACTGTGGGTTTCTTATAGATGGCTTTTACTATTTTGAGGTTGTTTCTATCTATGCCTAGATGTTCGAGAGTTTTAATCAAGAAGGGGTGCTGTATTTTATCAAAAGCTTTTTCCGTGACTAATGGTATAATCATGTGGTTTTTGTTTTTACATATGTTGATGTATTTAATTATGTTTATGGTCTTACGAATGTTGAACCAGCCCTGCATCTTGGGGATGAAGCCTACTTGTTGGTCATGGTGGATGATTTTTGAGATGTGTTGTTGGATTCGGTTTGTTAGAATCTTGTTAAATTTTAGCATCTATGTTCAAAAAAGATATTGGCCTGTATGTAGTTCTCTTTCTTTGTTGGATCTTTACCTGGTTTGTGTATCAATGTGATGTTAGACTCATAAAATGATTTGGGGTGAGTTCCATCTTTCTCGATTGCCTGGGATACTTTTATAGGATTTGTATCAGTTCCTCCTTGTATGTTTTGTAGAATTCTGCTGGAAAGTCATCTGGTCCAGGGCTTTTGTTTCTTTTTTCTTTTTTTTTTCTTTTTTTTTTTTGTAGGTAGTTTTCTTATGACAGTCAATTTCCTGGATTGTTATTTGTCTGTTTAGGGCCTCAATTTCTTCTTGTTTCAACCTGGGGAGGTTGTGTGATGTCAGAAAGTCCTCCATTTCCTTTAAGTTTTCAAGTTTGTTTACATACAAGTGTACATAGCAATCTCTGATAATCTTTTGTATTTCTTCAGGGTCAGTTGTGACTTGATCCTTTCCATTTCTGATTGTGTTTATTTGAGATTTTTTTTCACTTTTTATTGGTCAATCTAGTTGGGGTCCATCAATCTTGTTTATCCTTTCAAAGAACCAGCTTTTTGTTTCGTTGATTTTTTTGTATTATCTTTTCGTCTTCTATGTCCCAAATTTGGCCTTTTATTCTAGTGATCTGGATTCTTCTTCTGAAGTGAGGGTTTTGGTGGTCTTGCTTTTCCAGTTTGCTTAGGTGATTTGTTAGGCTGTTAACTTGTGATCTTTCCACTTTCTTCATGTGTGTTCGTAGAGACACGAATCCCACTCAGTACAAAAATGAGAAAGAAACAAAGAAACAAAGAAACTAAAACTAAACAAAAAACAAACAAAGAAAAAACCAAACAGAGCAAACAACCAGACAAACAAACAAAAAACTAAAAAACTAAACTCGCTCTGAAGTAGTTCCTGTAACTTCAGCTTCCTTTCTGCTCTGGTCTCTAGCCCCTCCCCCCTGCTCTCAGCTCAGACTGATAGGGTTGCTCTCAGCATGGATCAGATGCCCCACGTACTACTGTGGGAGGATGGTGGATCAGATCTAGACTCACCCGGTTTGCTGCCACTGATGTCAAGTCTCCACTCAGATCTGACGTGTCTTTGTCTGTTTAGAGTGGGGGAGAGACATCTGTCTCTCCAAGATTGATGAAGTAACCTCTAGGTCCCAGGTTGGAGACTGGCTGGACCTGGGGGGGCAATGCAGGTCTCTGCCTGGTCCCAGGACAGAGACAATGGTCCAGCCTGGACACTCGCTTTTGCAAAGACTCTCACCATCCAACCTGTCCCATCACCATCTTGCCAGAACCACTACAGTCTCTGTTCTTAGGCAATAACAAGATAATAAATAGGATTTCTTCCAATTTGGAGCTTATACTCTAGTGAGATAGAGAGGAACTGCATGATTTAATGAATTAAATAATTATCTATTGAAAGGTTACTTGTTATTCAAGTGGAAAAGTTCACTGGCTGGAGAGATTTACGATAATAAGAATTCTTGCTTTTTATTTATTTTATTTTTATTTTTTTAATTGGAGTCTCACTCTGTCACCCAGACTGGAGTGCAGTGGCCACTCCCAGCCACTGCAGCCTCAACCTGCTGGGCTCCGGCGGTCCTTCCGCCTCAGCCTTCCGAGTAGCCGGAATTACAGGCACGCGCTACCACGCCCGGCTGATTTTTGATTTATTGTAGAGATGAGGACTCGCCAAGTTGCCCAGGCGGGTCTCGAACCCGCGGGCTCAGGCAATTCACTCACCTCGACCTCCCAAAGCGCGGGATTACAGGCTGAGCCACCGAGCCCGGCTGAATTCTTGCTTTTAAAATGGCGATCAGAGAAAAACCTCTTTAGGAAGTTGATTTACACTGAAACTTACAGGATAAGAGGCGAATTATGAGTGAGGATATTACAGGTGCAGAAAAATACTTACCTTGCTCCAGGAGCTAAAAAGAGACCATGATGACGGAAGCTGAGTAAACAAGGGGAAGAAAGGCAAGAGACAATTAAGAACATAACATTCCATATATACTGTACTTTACCTGGAATAATTTGAAAATACAGGTGCCAGCAGACCATGCTCTGAAGACCCAAGTGAAGAATGTGATTTTACTCAAGGTGATGGGAACTTGCTTCTGTTGAGATGAGTGTCAACAGGTGACTTTAAGAGGATCACTCTGACTCCACAATCCATGTAGGGAATGCATTGGAGGGGAGAAAAGAGAAAGCAGGAGACCAGTTAAGAGGCTACTGCACCAGTCCATGTGAGTGTGAAAGTCATCTCAGTACTACCCCATTCCCTTCCCTTACACTACCCTCCCCTTATAGTAGAGCACACCAAACACCTATAAAACCTTCAAGGGCTCAACCGTCATTTGGTAGAGAGCTAGGTCTCACAACCCTCCTAAGCTAGCTGTTTTCTTTAACACCAAAACCTCTTGCTCTTTTTAATGCTTTGGATAGTGACTAATAAAATGAGCATCCCCTCATCCCCCAATACACCCTAAATTAAGAATGTAACATTCCATATATAGTGTACTTTACCTGGAATTATTAACACTAGATGCAGGATAATGGCAGTGATTAGTAATTTTCCCCCATGAGAGCTATTTTTAGGAAGGATACAGATTGCAACTCACTCCACCACCTCCGTTCCACCCCCTCCCAGCTGTTTCTGCAAGTTGGGTGCCCACTCACCTGATTGACAGCACTTCTCATGGGGATGGAGCATCTTGGTTAGAAAGACGAAAACCAAAGACATCCAATAGGCCGAATTGTAGCTAAACTATTACTAACAATAGCAACATAACAGCTATCATTTGCCAGGAGTCAGGTACTATGTTAAGAACTTAATACATTCTTACGAAGAACTGACATGTCTCACCAATTCATGACCAAGTTATTATCCAGGATCACACTGGAATCTTAACAGATGCTCCTAGCTCAGCAAAATGCTGCAAACCACATACGGGAAAAACTCTATGGTGATTGCTTGCTGTTTGCAAAATCCAGTCTTCAGCCTGTTCAAATATCATCTTGCCTAACCATTCATTTTCCAACCTTGAGGCTGAATCTCCGGATTTTCTCCTGCTCATCCATTCTAACCTGTTGGCTCTTTAAATTATTTTCTCAGTGCCCCACCATCCTGCAGTAGGTCTCAAACTTTGATAAGCGTCTATCCCCTAAAGACTAACATCTTCATTACAGGCTTCCCCTAAAGACCACCATGCCAGCATGGGTGGGTGAAACCTTTATGTTTCACTCTCCTTCCCAGACTGATCCCAGGGATCTAGAGAAGACTGTAGGAGACACATGATAATGCTTTCAGTAAGCTTAATTTAATAGTTTTGTATAACCTTAATTTGCTTTTCAATTATCTAACGTTTCTCCTCCTCCAAATTCTTGTTTAAAGAAAAACTTAGACAAATTTAATTTATCGGAGTTTAACTGAACAAAGGACAATTTGATCATTGGGCAGCCTTCAGAACCAGAGGAGGTTCAGAGAGCTCTGCTCCTTGACATGGCAGGTAGCATTTATGGACGAAAATGGAAGTAAGCTACAGAAACAGCTGGCTTTGTTGCACCTCAGTGTTTGCCTATTTAAGCACAATGGCTGCCTGTGATTGGTTGAAGCCCACCTGCTGTGACTGATTGAGACTCAACTATTTGTTATGAAAGTATACTCCTAACTTAAGACTTTCGGCTAGTTTACACACTAAGTTAGATTACAGTTCATGACATAGGGATTTGAAGTGTGGAAGCATCCTCAGGTGGATTCATTTTAATTTAACACTTTGTAGTTGCTCAGCCTCAGCCCTGCACATATACGTGAGTCACTGTGGTCAACCACAAAAATAGCCATGACAGTTCTTCACTCCTTCCATACCTGAGCACTCTTTAAAGCCACTTTGCAGATCTTCCCATCAAGAGAAGGGGACTCTTTCTCCATGCTTTTCATCTGGGCTGACTTTGTAACTTACTTAGGCCAATAGAATAGGTTGAAAGCAATGTGCTGCCAGTTGCGATTCTAGACCTCTAAAGCCGTTGCATACCTTCATTCTCCCTCTTGGAAACTTGTGACTTTTCTGTGAACAAGTCCAGGCTAGAGGATGGGGGACCATGTGGAAGGAAACAGAGGAGCCCCAGCCAACCTCCAGAAGCTGAACTGCCTACCAGCCTTCAGCTGATTGCGGACATATGAGGAAACCCTGCTGAAACCATAGACCCATGGGCGATACTAATCTGTGAGTGTTTTAAGTCAAAATACTTAGGGGAGTTTGTTATGCATTAACAGATAACTGATACAGTCAGGAATTCAAACAGGTATTTGAGAAAATTCTTCAAATCACCATCTTCATCTACTTGACCATCGAGTTCAGCTTTTAGTGGTTCTGAGGATCTACATCTCAGACCTCTACCTTGGCAGCTACTTATCCCCTCCGAGATTAAAATAAGTTAAATTTGGTGTTTGAAATTCAGCTCTACCCGACAGACTCTGTTTTGAAATATAATATACCCATCATTCCTATTAAAAATTAAAATAAACATAACTTTAATTATGTATCTCTGTGGCAGATATATACTAAGGTGACCCTCAATGAATCCTGTCCACATATAATCTCCTCTCCCTGAGGGCAAGCAGAACCTGTGACTTGTTTCTTGTCGACAGAATATGGCAAAGTCATAGTCACCTCCATGATTATATTAAGTTATATAAACCCCCTTCTGAGCAGAGGTTCTCCTTGAAAAAGTGAGCCACCATGTTGTCAGATGGCCATGTGGCAAGGAATTGCAGTGACTTCTAGGGCCTGCCTCAAAATTTTTACATGGGCTACTCTTTCTGACTGAATGTCTTTCCCTCGAGTAGCTTCATGGGTCATTTCTTTGTCTCTTCCAAATCTTTGCTCAAGTGGTACCTTCTCAAGGCAGTCCACCCTGAAAACTCTTTCAGTGTTATACCCTCACTTCCCTTACTTTGCATTTATACTCCCCAACGCGCAATTCTAATACGTTACCTACTATTTTTGTGTGGTTTGCCTGCTAGAATACAAGCCATAAGGGCATGAAGCTTTGTTCCATTTTGCTCATCAATGTATCCTCAGTGCTTAGAACAGTGCCTGGTACAGAGAAGAGAACCAATAACTGAATCGGGCTCCTTGGAATGAGTCAGTGAATGAAAACAAAACAAAATTTTAAAATCTTTTAAGATGTTAGCATTCAATAACAGAATGAGCTGCTTTCCCAGGTAGGAAGCAACACCAAACTAGAGGAATCAAAAGAGCTGGCAACTCCCTGACTGACTTCCTTCATGAAATGGTCTCAACCAAGGGAACCTAATGTTCCTTCCACTCCCGCTACCTTGAGTCCTACCTTTCCTAGAAATCACAGCTGCTGTGCTTTCAAAGCCAGGGAACAAAGTAGTTGTCTCCGGAATCACTGCTTCCACTGGCTTCAACTTCAGCATTGAGTCAGTTTCTGGTAAGTCAATGTGACTGGGAGAATGTGAAGGGAATCTTCCAGGGCAAGACATGAACAGAGTTTTTTTTCAACATGGTAGTGTTTTATGGGATCCAAGTCCTACTTATGAAATGTTCCAAGTAACTCCAAGCAGAGAAAGGAGAATCTTCTGGTAGTTTAACCGAGAGAAGCTAGGAAGGGAACCCAGCACAGAGATAAGTACATAGGAAGGTCACAGAAGAACCACTTATTGGAGCATGAACCACACAGATAATGTGCTGGAAGCCTCTCTCCTGTGTCCTCTACACAGGCCTCGGACACAGTCATTGTTGTTTTTCTTGTACTTGCTCAAAGTCCCAGAGCTAGTGTCAAGGCAGAGAGAGTGTCCCGACCCTCTACCTGACAATATGTTCATGTGCCCTTTTTAACTTTGCTCTGGCTTATTTCTATATCATGGGTAACAGGAAGAGGCATGGAAAGGAAGCATGGATCTCTTCGTCCATTTGGGCTGCTATAATAAAATACTGTCCACTGGGTAATGTGTAAACAACAGATATTTACTGCTCACAATTCTGGAGACTGGTATGTCCAAGATCAAGACACCAGCAGATTTGGTATCTGGTGAGGGTCCCTTCCTCATGGATGATGGCTCCTATGTGTCCTCATGTGGCAGAAGGGACAAATAAGCTCCTCAGGCCTCTTTTGTGAGGGCACAGATCCCATTCATAAGTACAGAGTCCTCATGAATTAATGACCTCTCCAAAGCCCCAACTTCTAATACTACTACATTGGAGATTGTATTTCAATATATGAATTTGGGAGGAACACAAACATTCAGACTAGACCCACCACCCTATGGTATGACTCTTATTGTTAACGGGGAACATCTCCCTAGGGATGGGACACCTCCCCCACCACTGTCATCTCCCTTTACCTGACTCATAATGCCATTTAACTCATTTCACACATTCCCTCCATTCCAAGATCTATATATTCACTCATATTGAAATGATTCTGAAATTGAACTGTGTCTTTAAAGAATTATGCATACTTAATATAGTGTTTCTTTTATTCTTCTAAACTGTGAGTAACTTAACGGTGCATCTTAAATTCAGTAGCGTCTTAGGGTCAAGGAGACCCAGGTGTTCCTTTTTTATTGTTCCTCTTCTCCACTCAAGTGAAACCTGCACAAGAATACAGACTGAAATATATTCATCTGGCATTTCCAGTTCCTGGCACAGGGCAGGCTCAAGAGATGTGAAATGAGTAAATAAATGAACAAACGAATAAAGATGTCTGTTGGGCAGAAAGGGGAAACACATTTTACAATGCCTCAATGCACAGATCCCTTATAACTACCTCTCTGGGTTCAATTTTACGCTCCCCACACATCCCTCTGATCAATGGTTTTGTCTCCAGAGGTGACATTTCTCCCAGGGGGAAGTGTTCTGTGAATATCCACTGTCCTAGTTCTCAAGTCATAAAATGTCACACAATAAATTATTATTAATTTGGCACATTGGTTCATCCATCAGGCTCTTGGCAGCTTGGGTGGTGTGAGGCAGGTCCTGCAACTGGTTCCGCTTGGATAAACTGTGAGAATCAAGCTTCAGCGCCTACAGCAGGGCCACGCTGACCCTGAATAGCCAGTGACAACTTCTGCCATATCATCCCTTCACCACCTGGGCACATGAGATTGAAAATCAAAGAGCCTCATCTAATGTCTCTAATAGAAGTCTGTGGACTTGAAAGAAGTTGGGAAAAGAAGAAAACCTGATGCCTTAAGATGGTTGAAAAAGTAAATCTCTGGACCTTCCCTTCTCATCTGCAAAATGAAGGCATTGCATTGCCTCCGCTCGGATTAGTTGATACATTTCTGAGCACTACTGTGTGCTGAGAGGTGTATCAGGGAGAGCCAACCATGAAAGACTGGGCTGATAGATCAATAAATCACAAGGGAGTTCAGAGCCATCACACCCCAGGTAGTTATGCATATGTAACATCTTTGTTATTCCTTGCCTGACATTGGCAATACTTAGTGTAGAGAGCTTTAGAGTTTACAATGCAATTGGATTAAAAATCAAAACAATCCAACAAGGTGCATATTGAGGATTCTTACTGCATCACTATTTCCATCTTCTTTACTTCCTCTACCCCTATAGAGAAACTCTTCTATTTGGTTTCTCATCAATCCTCTGTGGGATATGCAGAGCATACATGATTATTGATATTTCAGTGAAGGAGAGGAGGCCACAAGAAGTTAAAGATCTTACCTAAGGTCACACCACTGGTGAGTAACAGAGGCTGAAGTCAAATTCATATCCTGTGCCTGAAAACTCATTGACAGTGGTCAGTTGCAGGCTACTCTAACAAGTGACCATAGACCGGGTGACTTATAAACAACAGAAATTTTGTTTCTCCCAGTTCTGGAGTCTAGAAGTCTGAGATCAGGATGCCAGCATGGTCAGGTTCTGGGGAGAGCCCATTTCTGGGTGGTGGACTACTGACCTCTTGTTGGATCTCGGCAGAAGAGCGAGCGAACTCCCTGGGACCTCTTCCTCTAAGAGCACCAACACTGTTCATGAAAGCTCCACCTGCATGACCTAATTATCTCCAAACGACCCTTCTTCTAGCACCATCACATTGGGATTAAGATTTCAACATATAAATTTGGGGGGGTACACAAGTATTCAGTCCTTTACACAATCACTTCAAAGAGTGTGTCCCACAGACCCAGCACATGCTCACAGACACTTTTCGAACAGAATTGAAGAAAGGATGTAGCTGAAAAGAACAACTTACTGATGGTGATATATGTGTTAAGGCGTGAAGGATATAGACAAGGGACTTCTTCAAAGTCTCTTTGATCAATGTACAAAGGTTGCTCCTCCCAAGGAACCGTCCAGGGCACACCCAGCTCCATCTCCAGGCCTCCATACATGCTGAGACTGATTCTACAGAGATGTCAGCAAACTTGAACCAGCACGTTCAGTGTCTGGTGCAGGCTCATTTTCTGCTCCATAGATGGTGCCTCTTTGCTGCATCCTCACATGAGAGGAGCCTATTTTCTAAGGGCACTAATCCCATTCATGGCAGCTCTGCCCTCATGACTTAATCAGCTTCTAAAAGCCCCACCTCTTAATACTGTCACATTGATGATTAAGTTTTAACAGAAGGAAACACTCAGACCATAGCAAGCAGGTAATTGACAAAGGTGGAATTAGACTGTGAGTCTGAGGGATCCTGAACACATGTCTACTATAGCAGAGAAAATGTCGTAAGAATGGCCTTCAGGGCATGTGCCAAAAAACTCTTCCAAAGTATGGTATATATGTGCCAGAGGTATAGGTTTTGAGGAAAGATGCCAAACTCTGTAAAAATATTTATGATAGTTTCTTCTGAGCCAAATATGGCTGACCCCAGGTCCGTGGTACCCATCCCGAAGAGATCCTGAGAATGTGCGCCCCCCCTATGTTTGAATTGTAGCTTGGTTATATACATTTTAGGAAAAGAGAACTTACTAGAAACCATAAGTCAATACCTGCAAGATTGGCACTGGTTCAGTCTAGGAAAGCAAGGTATCTCTAAGCAAGGACTTTCAGGTTACAGGTAGAGTCAAAGATTTCCTGGCTGGCAATTAGTTAGCAGGAATTATCTAAGAAATTTTGAAAGTAGTGAAGAAAATGGGCAGCTTGAGCAATAATAAGGGAGTCAGGTTTCTTGATAAGTAGATGAAGCTTTATAGGTGCCAAACCTCAGAGAGAATAGTTAAGTGTCTTCAAAGGTACCCAGAGTCTCCAAAAGACAGCTTTACGGAGTCATAAAACACTTTGATTTTCCTTCTTTATCTGTTATGTGATGTTATGCCAGAGTCAGGTTGGAAAGTAAACTACATTAAATAGTTAATCAAAAAAAAAAAAAACCCAGTCTCTTCAGGCCCCCTTAGTTAGGAACATAACAAGATAAAGGAAAAGGTCAGAGTGTTGTCCTTATAAAAAATAATTTTAAAAGGTATACAGATAAATTCCTGATGTGTTTTTATTTCTGTTTTTTTCTAAAAGAAAATTTCACTAACACATCAAACCAGTGATTTTATAAATATTACTGCTTCAAGCAAGGCTAAAATAGGTAATTGGTTTACATAAAACTGAACCTATTTAAAGAAATCAGAAGGAATTTTGCTCCCACCTATAAGGGAACAGCTTGTATCACACTAACACTCCTAAAAAAAGAACAGTCACAAGATCTGTATATATGCAAAAGAAAAGCAGCTGTTGAAAGTACCAGAGAGCAATTAAGGTACAGTAGTTGAGGCTGATGAGACCAAAATCCCCTTAAGAGGGGGAGGGCCTAGAGATGAACCCTGCATGTGGTTTCTTCTTTCCTCGGGGCATTTGTCAGTTCACAGCACGGGGCAAAGAGATGAAACAGAAAGCAACCTCCTAGAACTTCTGGAAATCTCCCTGAGCTGGACAGATCAAACTTTAGTTGAGGCCTAACAAAGGAGCCAAGACGTGAGGAACCAACGTCCGAGAGAAAAAGGAACCCCAGATGTTTTCTGCATGAAATCCTCCTTCCATAAATTATCTGACATTCCAGGCTCTGTACACATACCAAGAAGAGAATAAAAGGCTTAAAATTCAAGAAAGTATTTAGCAACATCGTGCTAGGGAGGCAAAAATGGGGTCCAAGTCCCACCAAAGAGGAGGAGTCCTGCTGTGTATCCCAAGCTTTCTACTAGGGTACACTGTCTACCACAAAAGAATTAAATCCTAGCTGGAGAAAGGCCACTTCACCCAAAGTCTATACTGCTTTCTTATTTTTCTTTTCTTTTCTTTTCTTTCTTTCATTTTTTTTAAATGGGTTCTCATTATGCCACCCAGGCTGGACACACAACACACTGTTGGGCTCCAAGCAATCCTCCCACCTCCATGTAACTGGCACCACAGATGCACACTACCATGCCTGGCACTTTTTTTACACACAATATCTAGCACTCAATCAAAAATGTATAAATATGCCAGGAAATAGAAACAAATATATAAAAACCAATAAATAAAGGAAAAACAAACAAACAGTAGACATATATATATAACATATATATTGGGGTTAGCAGACATGGACTTTACTATCACCAAGATTAACCTATTCAAGGAAATAGGTGGAAAGGTGGAAAATATCACCAGAAAATTGAAATCTATTTTATAAGCATCAAATAGCACTTCCAGAATTACAAATGGCAAAAAAATTGAAAATACAATAAACCACTTTAATAGCAGATTGAAAATAACTAAAGTGATGATTAGTACGCTATAGTCACTAGAAAATCATCAAATTAAAGCAAATATAGTAATTTCAGATAGAAAATACTGAAAAGAGTATAAGGCATCTCTTAAAAACATCTAATACATGTGTAGTTGAAATCACAAAATGATAAGAGATTGAGGATAAGCAAAATAAATATTTGAAAACATACAGAAAAGTTTCCAAAAATACTGGAAGATATCAAGTCACAGATTAAAGAAACTCTTTAACACACATATGGTATAAATATAAAGAAGACTACATCTAAGTCCAGCATAGTAAAACTGCTAAAAATCCAAGATAAAGTAAAAGTAAGGCTTTTCAGTAAAAGTCTTTTTAAAAAGGCAGCCAGATAAAAAAGACATCTTTCCTTCAAAGGAATAGCAGTAAGCTTGATAGGTGATTTTTCAACAGAAATTGCAGTAATAAATCAATGGAATGATATCACTAAAATACTGAAATAAAGTAAACGCTAAACAAGATATCCATACTAAGACCAAAAAGAGAAATCCTCAAAAAATGAAAGCAAATGATCAAATGTCATTTATGCCAAAAATAGAAAGTTGGTTTTATATTAATAATTGTATTCACGTAACCTTTCAAATTAATAGGTTAGAAAACTGATTATCTCTACAAATGTTTGAAAAGCATCAAAACTCAACATGCATTCCCAATTTAATTATTAAAACAAAAATTGTTGAACACTTTTTAAAATAACATCTTACTTAATGGGAAAATATTGCAGGCTTTTTCATTAAGAGCAGAGGAAAATATGCTTATTATCTTCTCTACTGGTCAACATTGTACTGGAAATATTAGCCAATACAATTAAACAGAGAAAATCAACTAAAAGCATGAGAAATTATAAATAATTAATAAAGCTCTTTCTATTTTCAATTATACGAATCAATGATAAAGTTAGCTCAAACAATTAAAAGAATACAATAATTTAGCAGATTATAAAAGTAATAACCTATAGAAAGTAATAGGCTTTATATACACAAATAATAATCAGTTATAATACAAAATATAGTACAGAAATCCCACACTTTGTTGCAATAGCAACAAAGGAAAATCAATACTTTGAAATAATCTTAATAAAGAATATGCAAAATCTGTATGAGAGAAGCTTAAAAACACTCCTGATGAAAACAATTTGGCAGTTTCTTTAAAAATTAAACATTCATCTACTACATGATCATCTAGATATTTACCCAAAATAAATGAAAGCATACGTCCATATAAAGACCTATATACAAATGTTCATAACCAGAGCAATCAGGTAAAATATAAATAAATAAAGGGATTCAAGTTGGAAAAGAAGAAATCAAGCTATCTCTATTTGTTGATGATATTATCTTATTCCTAGAGAATTCTAAAGACTCCTCCAGAAGACTCCTGGACTTGATAAATGATAAACTTTACTTGATAAACTTTACTTGGCAAAGTTTCAAGGTACAAAACCAACACACACAAATCAGTAGTGCTGCTACATATCAATAGTGACCAAGCTGAGAATCAAACCAAGAACTCAATTCCATTTATAATAGCAGCCAAAAAGCTAAAATTCCTAGGAATATATTTAACCAAGGAGGTAAAAGATCTCTTCAAAGATAACTCCAAAACCTTGATGAAAGAAATGTAGAAGCCAAACAAGTGGAGAAGCATCCCATGCTCATGAATTGAAAGAATCAACATTGTTGAAATGACGTATCACCCAAAGTCATCTACACATTCAAAGCAATCCTGAGCAAACTACCAACACCGTTTTTCATAGAATTAAAAAAAAATCTTAAAATTCATGTGGAACCAAAAAAGAGCCAGAATAACCAAAGTAGTCCTAAGCAAAAAGAACAAAGCTGAAAGCATCACATTACCTAACTTCAAATTATACTACAATTTGTAGTAACCAAAACAGCCTGGTGCTGGTATAAGAGCAGAACAGGACAGAACAGAATAAAGAATCCAGAAATAATCCCAAATACTTACAACCCACTGATCTTTGACAAAGCAGACAAAAACATACACTGGGGAAAGGACACCTGGTTCAGCAAATAGCACTGGGAAAATTGGATAGCTACATGCAGAAAAATGAAACTTGATTCCTATCTCTCCCTACACAAAAATTTGCTCAAGATGGATTAAAGACGTAAATGTCAGACCTTTAACAATAAAAGCTCTAGAAGAAAACCTTGGAAAAACTCTTGCAAACACTGACCTAGGTAAAGAATTTATGGCTAAAACCCCAAAAGCAAATGCAACAAAAATAAAAATTAATAAGTGAGGCTTAAACAAAAAAGTCTCTGCACAGCAAAAGTAATAATAAACAGTGTAAATAGTCAACCTACAGAATGGAAGAAGATATTCACAAGCTGACAAAGGAGTAATATCCAGAATCTACAAAGATTTCAAACAAATCAGCAAAAAAACAGAAAATATCCCATTAAAAAGTGGACAAGTGGCATGAACAGACATCTCCAAAGAAGACATACAAGTGTCCAACAAACATGAAAAAATGCTCAATATCACTACTGGTCAGCAGAATGCAAAATGAAACCACAATGAGATGCCACCTTACACTAGTCAGAATGGCCATTATTAAAAAATAAAAAATCCCACCGAAGCTGGACTGGATTTTTAAACAATGTGGTACATATACATAATGTAATATTATGTAGCCATAAAGAAGGACAAACATATGGACTTCACAGAAACTTGGATGGATTTAGAGTCTATCATACTCAGTGATCTATCACAGAATCAAAGAAGAGAGTTTCATATGTTCTCACTCATAAGCAGACCTTGAACAATTATCATAATACTATAAGGGCTCGACAGTGGGAAACTGCCAGGGGAGGTGGGGTGGGATTGGCAGTTGAAGGAAACTACCAGGGAGGGAGGGGCACACCTCATCAACAAGGATACCAGCATAATGAACGTTGGTATACCTAACACTGAATTGTACCCCACATCTTTAAAATTTAAAATTTTTATAAATTTTTTTTTAAAAAAACAATAGATGGTGGCACAGATGCAGAGAAAAGGGAAAGATCATACACTGTTGGTGAGAGCGCAAATTAGTACAACCTCTATGGAAATAGGTATGGAAACTTCCCAAAAAACTAAAAGTAGATCTACCATTTGATCCAGCAATCCCACTACTAGGCATATACCCAAAGGAACAGAGGTCATTATATAAAAAAGAAAAAAGAAAAACCTGCACCCACATGTTCATTGCAGCATGATTCATAATTGCAAAGATGTGTAATCTACCTAAGTGCCCATCAACTGATCAGTGGATAATGAAAATGTGGCATACATATACCATGGAATACTATTCTGCTATCAAAAAGAATGAAATAATGTCTTCTACAGCAACTTGGATGGAATTGGAGAACATCCTCCTAAGTGAACTAACTCAGGAACAGAAAACCAAACACCATATGTTCTCATTTAAAAGTGAAAGCTAAACTAAGGATCTGCAAAGGCATAAAGAATGCTGTGACGGACACTGGAGATTCAGAAGGAGAGGGGGAAGGGGTGGAGAGACGAAAAATCACCTATCAAGGGCAGTGTGGACGTGGTGAGTATACTTAAAGCCCAGACTATGCAATGCAACCATGTAACCAAAAACTATTTGTACCCTCTAATGCTATTGAAATTTTTTTTAACGGAAACAACACAAGGTCTATCAATAGATAAATGGATGCTTTATGATATTGGGTTTGGTGATGATTTCTTGAAAAGCACAAATAACAAAAGGAAAATTAGACAAGTGAGATTACACCAAACTAAAAAATCTTCTGCACAGCAAAGGAAATCAAAAGAGTGAAAAGGCAACATAAGAAATGGGAGAAAATATTTGCAAACTATCTATTAACAAGGTATTAATCTGAATTATATAAGGAACTCCTATGCCTCAGCAGCGTGCATACACACACACACCACACACACACACACACACACACACACACACACACACACACACACACACACACACACACAAATAACTAAAAAAAATTTTAATGGGCAATTTTTAAAAATAAAATGACTGGGCTAGACATTTCTCCAAAGAAAGCATACAAATGACCAACAGATGTATGAAAAGTTGTTCAACATCAGTAATCATCAGAAAAACCCAAATCAAACCACAATGAGATGTCATCTCTCAACCGTTAGGATGTCTTTTATTGAAAGAGTAGTAATAACTCTTTCAATAGTAGTGTTGGGGAGGATGTGGAGAAATTGAAACCCTTATATACTGTTGGTGGGAATGTAAATGATGCAGCCACTATGGAAAATAGTTTGGAGGTTGCTCAAACAATCAAACATAGAATGGCCACGTGATCCAGCAACCCCACATCTAGATATATATTCCAAAAAATTGAAATTAGGATCCCAAGTGGATATATGCACTCCCATGTTCATTATAGCATTATTCATAATAATCAAGATAATGGAAACAATCTCTATGCCCATCAGCAACTGTATGGATAAAGAAAATGTGGTGTGTGTGTGTACAGTGGAATATGATTCAGTCTTTTAGAAAAATGGAAATCCTAAATTTGCAACAACACGAATAAACCTGGAGGACGTTGTGCTAAGTGAAATAAGCCGGTCACAGAAACACAAATACAGTATAAACCACTTATGTGAGATATCAAAAAGAGTCAAAGTCTTAGAAACACAGATATAATAGTGGACTAGTGGTTGCAAGGTGTTGGGGGAAGGGTACATGGTGAGTTGTTCGATGGGTACAATGTTTCAGTGATGAAAGACAAGAATTTCTGGGGATCTGCCCTAAAACATAGTGCCTATAGTTCCCAGTATGGTATTGCACACTTTTAAAAATTGTTTTGAGAGGTGTATATTTTCCGGGGTGGGGGGATGGGATTGGCAATTGAAGGAGACTGCTAGGAGTGGGAAGGGCATGCCTCATCAACAAGGGTACCTGCATAATCAACGTTTGTATACCTAACCCTGAAGTGTATCCCACTTCTTTGTGTTTTTTGTTTTGTTTTGTTTTGTTTTGAGTTGGAATCTCACTCTGTCACCCAGACTGGAGTGCAGTGGCTGCTCCCGGCCACCGCAGCCTCGACCTGCTGGGCTCCGGCGATCCTTCCACCTCAGCCTTCCAAGTAGCTGGAACTACAGGCGCGCGCTACCACACCCGGCTAATTTTTTGATTTATTGTAGAGATGAGGTCTCGTCAAGTTGCCCAGGCAGGTCTCAAACCCGCAGGCGCAGGCAATCCACTCACCTCAGCCTCCCAAAGCACGGGATTACAGGCTGAGCCACTTCTTTAAAACAAAATTAAAATTTTTTTTAAACTGTTAAGAAGGTAGGTCTCATGTTAAGTGTTCTTCATCAACACCAAAATAAAGGAAAAAAACCACAAAGGACAAGGAGAAATATTTTGAGGGGATGAATATGGTTATTATCCTGAACATAATGATGGGTTCACCAGCATACACATATGTACAAATGCATCCAATTTTGAATGTGTGCAGTTTTTGTACAGTATATCAGTTATAACTCAATAAAGCTATTCAAAATATAAAGAACCATGAAAACTATAGTGCCTTCAAACAAAGTAAGACTAATCAACAATATAAACTATTGATACAAGCAACAACATGAATGAATCTCAAAATCGTCTGTGCTGAATGAAACAAGCCAGCTAAATGTAAGCACGTGCTATATTATTCTACTCATCTAAAATTCTCATATAAACTAGTCCAAAATGACAGAAAGCGGACCAGTCATTGCCTAAGGACACGAGGGAGAGTCTAGAAGAAGAGATTGCAAAGGAATAAGGAAACTTCCGGAACGGCAGATATTCCACAATCTTGGTTGTGATGAGCATTTCACAGGGATAAGACAAAAATAGTTCTGAGTGTTGCACCTTTCATGAAGACTCATGCAGCACATTGAAAGTAACACCGTGCTCCCAGTTCATGGCCTCTGCTCTGCAAATATGGAGGAAAACAAAGTATGAAAAAGTTCACAGCCTCTCTGCTGGGAATTAGCAGATGGGTGGGTGGGTGCTCTCTGACTCTCCAATAACTCCTCACTCCAGATCGTGGGCACCTTACCTTTCCTCTGACTAACCTAGTGGTCCATGCAAAAAGGCAGCCCTGCAGATTGAGTGCCTGCTGGGTACAAATTGCTCTATACTTGTCTTCAATTCTCACAACCACCTTTCAAGGAAAGAAAGTGTTAGCTACATTTTACTGCTAAGGGAATTGAGGCCCAGCCGTGTTTAGCCACACAACAAGTAAAGAAAAAGAAAGCCAGAATCTGAACCCATGTCTACTGACTCTGAAGTGTGGAGCCACGGGTACTGGGTAAGAGCATGCACCTGAGCTCAGGTTGACCTGAAATGAAAATCTTCACTTGTTGGCTAAATGATCTTGGTCAACATGATTAGCCTCTCCCTTCTCTACCAAATGAGGATAATAATACCTACCACATAGGCTCATTTCAAGGATTAGAAAAAAATATATATATCTGAAAAATGCCCTAGAACAAGAAATAGCTCAAATAATGCTAGGCTCCATTATATGAAAATAGTCCCCATTCTAATATTTAAAAAGATCTGTGTCTATTCATACAGGCAGCTAAGTTAAAACTAGAATGAACCTTTGAAGGCATCCAGTACAATGTATCTCCCAATTTCAAAGGCTGTATTTTTTTCTTTGCATTCAATTATTTTGAAAATTCCTTTCAGTAGGATTTCATAAGCAAGTTTATTGCTTCATGCCTGGTATTTTCTTATATCACACAGTATATTGCTTTAAGATTCTCCAACCCAACCAGAGCAAAGAATTATCATGCTGCCTTCCCTTCCCAGACACACTCAGTGACCGCCTGCCTGGCTCACTAATGCCTGTTCCAGACCAGGACTGGAAATAGCAGGCTTTAGTTAACAGCAGGCACCAAAAATATCACATTCCCTTAGTGGAATAATGTAGTCACTTTAGCCCAGACCTTTATCTTATTGTCCTTGTTTCCAAAAAGCAATGCGGAATGTAGGTTGTTTCATTTCTTATACACTGATAAAACATCCATATGCAGATAAAGAAAACATAAAGCTTGTTTTTTTGAATTCACATTTTGGATGGAAATGGTCATTTTTTTCCGTTCATGCATTCAAATACTATGCACTGAGTGCCTATATAGCTATGCCAGGAATACTCTAGGTGCTAGGGACAACAGTGAGCAAGCAGGGTCGGATTCCTGCCCCCATGGGCCTCTGGCATAGCGGGGAGACAGATAGTCAGTCAATAGTTGTTTAGAATAATTGTATAATTGCAATTGTGATAAGAGCTGAGAGAACAAATCAGGGAGCTCTAAGTATGTTGAGGAAGTTGCTGATGTCATCCCCGTGAGATGACGCTCCCTCCCTCTGTCACCAAGCTAAACCTGGAGAAGGGCCCAGGTAGAGGGCAGGGGTGACTTCGAGGGAAGACACTGCCTAACTAAAATCACAAAACAGGGCCGGGCGCAGTGGCTCACGCCTATAATCCCGGCACTTTAGGAGGCCGAAGTGAGAGGATTGCCTGAGCCCACAGGTTCAAGACCAGTAGTCTGGGCAACTGGGCGAGACCCCCACCTCTAGAATAAATTTAAAAAATTAGCTGGGTGTGGTGGCACATGCCTATAGTTACAGTTACTTGGAAGGCTGAGACAGAAGAGTCACCTGAGCCCAGCAGGTCGAGGCTGTGGTGGCTGTGAGCGTGCCACTGCACTGCAGCCTGGGTGACAGAGTGAGACTCCAACTCAATAAATAAATTAATAAATAAAGTAAAATTACAAAGCAAGGGATCCGGGAGGGCAGGCTTCCAAAGAAACACATGTGGGACAGATGGGGTAAGTCCAACTGCTCCATATCTTTACCAACCTTCTTCTAAGGCTTCTTCCGGTCCTGCAGAGGTTACACATCTAAAAACCACCATTTTCTGGACTCCCTTGCAGCTAAGTTTCTGGATGTGATTCAGATTCCCTCTCCTGGTTGTGACCATTGAGGGTGTCAGTACAGACTGGGTTAACAGGGAAGAGAGGAGGCAAGGGTGAGGTGCCATCTTACTGGGGCAGATATAGAGGGGGTGATGTTGCTCTCAATCAACAGTTACAACAGCAGCATCTTGGTCCCAAGATTAAAACTACAGTTAGCGTCAATTTGGAACCAACTGCTGAGAAAGGAAATCTGATTTCCCAAAATAGCAGACATTTTTTTTAATGTTCCATGCCACATTCCTTTATACCACCTGGTTTTAGCACAGTTGTGGTGGGCAGCTGCCCATATCCCACCTCATCCTCCACCATAGCATCTATCTGTTCCTTTGCCTCAGACTTTCCCTAAAGTCATGGGAGGTATCCCAGCCCAGAGAAATGGAACCCACAAGTTCCAAAGTGCTAACATCCCTGGGGCTAACCCTCAACCAATGGAGAACAGGTGTTATGGATAAATGCTCCAGCCTCTTATCCTAGAAGAGACAATTCTGAGGTGCATTCTGCTTGTTCCTCAGAGGGTCCCTGAGGAAAAGAGCCCCAGTTGCTCATGGTGGTAATCTGCTCGTGCGCACTTTAATGCCTTTCCCCTCTTCTCGATCTCATCCTCATCCTGGTTTTCTGTGATAACTGTTCATGTGAACTATCAGTATCCCAGACATCATCTGAGGCTCTGTCTTTGGGAAGCTAAAGTAAGACACACAGCTTACAGATTAAGGCAGACAAGCAGTTCCCTCAACAGGCCAGTTCTGTAGTATTTTTCTGGGGATAATTCTTAGAGATCTAACCTAGAACTGCCTTCTCCAGCACTACCAAAAATTCTTTAAGCAATAATTCCCTGCATCAAATGCTTTTTTAATTTATTTTTTATTATAAAGATGTAGGGTAAAATTCAGGGTTAGGTACACAAATGTTGATTATGCAGGCACCCTTGTTGATGAGGTGTGCTCCTCCCTCCCCATCAAATGCTTTTATAATCAAAATCACTCAAGAGATGTGTTGGCTGTACTTAAACCCTGACTTACTAAAATGTGGTTCCCACATTCTGGATGGAGAGCTTCCAGTCTGACTTGACTTAATACTGATGCCAACAGAACCACTTCACTTCAGCAGGTCAAGAAAACTGCAGCTATGGTTTTATTCCTTCTTGAGACTAACGTGTATCCCTTTCATTCTAATTTGAAATTTTCTTTTGACAAGTTGTCACACATTTAGTTTTTAAAACATCACTTACCTCCTTACTCTTATCTTCTTTGGTTAGGATAAGACCTTTGGACAATACCTGCCAACAGAGATTTTTTTTTTTTTTAGTCAGAGTCTCACTCTGTCCCCCAGACTAGAGTGCAGTGGCACAATGATGGCTCACCGAAAATTTAATGTTCTGGGCTCAGGTGATCCTTCTGCCTAGACTTTCAAGCAGCTGGGAATACAGGCACACACCACTACACCTGGCTAATTTATTTTTATTTTTATTTTTATTTTTTTGTGGAAATAATTCTCACTATGTTGCCTAGGCTGGTCTCCAACTTGGCCTCAAGCACTTCTCCCACCTTGACCTCCCAAAATGCTGGGATTACAGGCGTGAGACATTGTGCCCAGCCTAATACCTGCCAACATACAAATCTTTAAGACATGGGTATACACTGGTTTATTTTTATTCATGTTTCATGAGTACAGCCAGTTCATGTTTTGCTCTGAGAGGTCAAGTGATTCCAGTGCTAAGACCAAATGACCAAATAATACAAGCAGTGAGGTATGTGGTAAGTGGAGGTAAGGTGAGGATATCTTCTTCAAAGTTAAAAGTTTGAAATTACATAAAAATATGACGAATACTATAATAAACATCCAGAATTTTAAAATGGTATCATACTTGCTTCCAGCTTCAGCTACTTTTGTAGAAGATTAGAGATATAAAAACGCACAGAGTAGGAACCCCATATGTCACCCTCATCGCTCTAATCTTCCCTCCCCCTTCGCCAGAGGCAACATTGTCATGGATTTCAAGTGGGTCTTCCAGTCTGTATTACACAGCTTTGTTATAAAGAGGAATCAATAAAACATATGGATAGTTTATTTGTCTAATTTATATAAACAATCCATTCTACCAATCCCTTTGTGACTTTCTTATTTCACTCAACGTTAATACTTTAAATACATTCATATTGATACATATAGGTCTATTGTGTCCATCTTAACTGCTATGAATAATTAGATTCCTTTCTCCATTTGCCCATTGATGGAAGTGCAGATTTTTTTAAATTTGAGCTATTAAAAAATTGACTTCAATGAATACCCTTATAATATGACTCTCCTTGCAAACATATGTGAAAGTCTCATTAAGGGTCATACCTAGACTTGGAAATGCCAGGACATTCTCTAGAATGCACATGTTTAATTTTTCTAGATGTTGCCAAACTGTTTTCCAAGGTGATTGTAGCAATAAATTTTTTTATTTTTTATTTTTTTATTTTTTTTTGAGTTGGAGTCTCAGTCTATCGCCCAGACTGGAGTGCAGTGGCCGCTCCCAATCACCGCAGCCTCGACCTGCTGGGCTCCGGTGATCCTTCCGCCTCAGCCTTCCAAGTAGCTGAAACTACAGGCGCGCACTACCACGCCCGGCTAATTTTTTGATTTATTGTAGAGATGAGGTCTCATCAAGTTGCCCAGGCGGGTCTCGAACCCGGCTCGGCCGGATTCAGTGGCTCAGCCTGTAATCCGGCACCTTGGGAGGCTGAGGTGAGTGGATTGTAGCAATTTATAATCTCATAAGCAACGTATCAAATCTTTTGTTTCCTAACACCTATGCCAACACTTGAAATTTTTTGAACTTTGCAAGTTATGAAAGAACAGGTGTGAAACAGTGTCTTATTTTGTTTTTTAACTTGCATCTCTGTGACTACTGGCAAGGCTGAACGTCCTGTCTTATATTTACATGACATCAATTTTCCTCTTTTGTGAATGCCTGTGCATAAATGATATGCATGTTTCTGTTGTGTTACCTATTTCACATTGACTCATAGAATGTGTGTGTGTCCTACATACAACACGTATGTTTGCGTATCTTTTTCCAGTCTTAGTTTATGTTTTATTTTTTCTTATGTTACCTTTTTCATTAAGAAGTTTAACTTTTTAAAATATTTTACAACAATTTTCTCCTTTTAAATATTTTATTTTAAAGATGTGGAGTACAATACAGGATTAAGTATACAAGTGGACAGATGTTTAACTTTTAATATGATCAAGCTTATCAAGGTTTTCCTCTACAAGTCCAGATTTTTCTATATTGTTTAAGAAAATACTCTCTACCTTGAGACAGAATCTGGCTGTTTTGCAAAATCTGTATTCTTCTTCCTTGACAGGCTGCTAGACCACAGAATTTCCCCCATATCTCACCTCTGCAGTTGGCCAGTGGAGTGCCAGCAGATGTGATGTGTGCCACTTTCCGGGCCTGGCCTCTACAACCGTCTTTGTAATTTTCCATGATCATTTATCAATAAAGTGGAAGCAGAAAATCCAGAGAGGACCTCAAAGCCCAAAGGTAAGGTAGAGCAACTCAATGAAAAGATCCTAAGTCCCTGAATGATCCCATGGAAAGCTACCCTAATGAACACCCAGTTGAGCTGTGACATGAGTAAGATACATTTGTTTAACTGCATCAGGTTGCTGTCATCTGATGTTTTGTTTGTAATTTTTACAAACGAGTAAATCCACTGAATCCCAAACTTACTCTCCTGTATTTGCTTTTAAAGATGTAACGTTTTGCTTTTTGCCTTTAGAATTTCAAGACTTCTGAAATGTATTTCCTATAAATAACGTGAGGAAGAAAACCATTATTTTCCTTCTGATAAGCTAACTGTGTCAACCTTACATATTAAATATGTATTAAATACTTCTCTCCCCACTGTCACCTCTGCCATATATCAAGTTGCCAGCTGCATGTGTAAGTCTGTTTCTAGACTATTCATCCTGTTACATCATTTATAGCAGGGATCCCCAACCCCTGGGCCATGGACTGGTACGGGTCCCTAATGCCATAAAGGTTGGAGCCTGCTGATTTACAGGATGTGAGAAATATTAAGAAAAAGTAAATAAATTTATTTTTAAGTATATTTCTCACATCAAATCACATGCTCAATTTAACTTTTTATCAACCTTCAGAAACTTTTTCACATCTCTAAATGTGAAGCAATGAATTTAATTATGAATCTAAGAACATTAGAAAAGTGTTCCATTTTTTCCTGTTTCCAGGCTTTTTGGACACTGTACCATTTTTATTATGTTTTCCAAAGAAATCTATAATTTATAGATAACAAAGTTGAGTCATATTTAGTCTTATTTAAGACCTTTACTGCAATCAGATAGGGTATCTTTTACCCCCTCCCCCAAAAAAGTCTTGCTTATTTCTTTAATATTTAATAGCAATGGAAACTGGAACATTTAGCCCAGAAATGAAACAAGTCAAATGCTTTCATGATCAGTGACTGATTTTATAGTGTTACTTTAATTCAGGATAATTTCTTCATAAAGATAGATTCAGATTTCTGATTTTGAATTTTTCTTCCTCAAGCATTGTATTCTACCAATTTCTATCCAAAAATAATAATTCTGAGATTTTTATTAAAATTTCTTTGGAAGGACAGATTAATATAATATTTATTTTATATTCTTGAATAATATTCCATAACTTTCTCTATGGGACATACAAAGTTTCTACAAAACTTTCATGCCTTTCATTAGTTTAATTGAAAATACTTTTTTTAAAATCAATTCTTGTTTTAACGATATTGTGGGGTATAGTTAAGGGTTAGGTATACAAATATCCTCTGTTCAGGCACCCTTGTTGATAAGAGGTGTCTCCCTGTCCCCAGACAGATATTGACTACTGTTAATCCCATCTCCCTTCCCCTCTCACTCCCATAGTTTCCCACCACTGTCAGTCATTTTCTTATATTATTGCATTGGATGTTCAAGGTCCACTATATGAGTGAGAACATGTGATACTCAGATCTTTGTTTCTGTGAGAGATCACTCAGTATTATAGACTCTAGTTCCATCCAGGTTGCTGCAAAATTCATGATTTTGTTCTTTTTTATGGCTGTGTAGTATTCCATTGTGTATATGTACCACATTTTTTTAATCCAGTCTTCTTTTGATGAATAGCATGGTTGATTCCAGGTTCTTGCTATTGTGAACAATGCTGCAATAAACATACGTGTGCAGGTATCTTTTTTATAGAGTGATTTGAATTCTTCAGGGTATATTCCCAGTAGGGGGATTGCGGGGTCATAGGAGAGATCAATATTTAGAGCTTTGAGGAATCGCCATACTGTTTTCCACAGAGGTTGCACTAGTTTGCACTCCTACCAACAGTGTAGAAGTGTTCCCTTTTCGCCACACCCTCTCCAGCAACTGTTATTTTTTGAGTTATTGATAATTTCCAATCTGACTGGAGTTAAGTGGTATCTCAGCGTGGTTTGATTTGCAACTCCTTGATGATTAGTGAGGTTGAACATTTCTTCATGTGTCTGTTGGCTGCTCGGATGTCTTCCTTTGAGAAGTGTCTGTTCATATCTTTTGCCCATTTTATAATGGGGTTGTTTGTGTTTTCTTTTCAGCACGTTTGAGTTCCTTGTAGATCCAAGATGTTAAGCCTTTGTCAGACCTGGAGTTGGCAAATACTTTTTCCCAGTCTGTAGGCTGTCTCCCTGCTCTCTTGATGGTTTCTTTGGCTTTGCAGAAGCTTGTCAGTTTAATGAGGTCCCACTTGTCTATCTTATCTCTTATGACCTGTGGGTTTCGGGTTTTGTTCAGGAATTGGATGCCAGTTCCAATTTCCATGAAGGTATGTCCTTCATTTTCTAAGGTTCTTATGGTTCGAGGTTTTACATTTAGGTCTCTGATTCATTTAATTGAAATACTTTTATGTTATAATTACAAATCAGATTTTTTTTCTACTCTCTATTAAGTTTCTAATTGACTTTTGTTGGTGTATAGAAATACTGCTGACTTTTGTTAATCCTGCCTATGTTGCTTCTTCCCAATACCACCAAATTCATTTTTATAATTTGTCTGAGGGTCTTGTTGCATTTTCTATTTAGATGACCATACCACTACAAAAGATAATAAATGTTTTGCCTTGTCTTCAAAGGTTAGATACCACTTCTTTTTCCTCACCTTATTAAATTGGCTTGATCTCCAAAAAAATTTTGGATAGTTGATGATGGTGAATTTGTTAATTACTGTTTATATCCTTCTTTATTTTTTTTTTGCTTTGTATTATTGGAAGCTATGCTACTGGATGCGTGAAAGTTTAGCATTACTGTACTCTCTCAGATAATAAACCTTTTTATTATTGCATAGTAACCCCTTTATTTTTATAATAATAACTCCCATATCTACAAGTTTCATTCACTGTGTGTGTTTTTATTTGTTGTCTCTTTTTTTGTTGTTTTGTTTTGTTTCATTGAGATGCAATTCCATATCTGTAGTTTTACAAACAAGCATGACTAAAGCTGTATGTTTATTCTCAAATAAGGTCTCACACATTACGTGTAGCACTATCTTAACGTTTCCCTCTAGATGATTTTTAATTCTATTGTGATTATTTTAAGGCATAGGAGGAGTGTTTCCTTTAATTAGTCCAAATGTATATGTATTTCTTAAAATTACTTGTAAGTTTCTAATTTAGCTGCATTTTGCACAGAAATCTGGCCTTTATAATGTCTCGAATTTTGGTAAAACTTTCTTATGGGTTAATATGCAATCAGTGTTTATAAATGTTCTATGTATGTTTGAAAAAGAATGTACACTCTATTTTTTATTAATTTTTTTATTTTAAATATTTAGGGTACAATTCAGGATTAGGTATACAAATGTTCATTATGCAGGTACCCTTGTTGATGAGTTGTTCCCTCCCTCCCCCCTGCTGGCAGTTTCCCACTACCGCCAAGCCCTTTTTTATAGTATTACCATAGCTGTTCAAGGTTCGCTTATAAGTGAGAACATGTGATACTCACTTATTTGTTTCTGTGATAGATCACTCAGTATTATTGCCTCTAAGTCCATCCAAGTTGCTGTGAAGTTCATAATTCTGTCCTTCTTTATGGCTGTGTAATATTCCATCATGTATATGTATCATGGTTTTTTATCCAGTCCTCTTTTGATGGGCAGCATGGTTGGTTCCATGTTTTTGTTTTTGTGAATAATGCTGCAATAAACATGTGAGTACAGGTATCTTTTTCATGAAGTGATTTGAGTTCTTCCGGGTATATTCCCAGTAGGTGGATTGTGGCATCATATGGGAGATTGATTTCTAGATCTTTTAGGAATCACCAAACTGTTTTCTGCAGAGGTTTTACTAGTTTACACTCCCACCACCAGTGTAGAAGTGTTCCCTTTTCCCCTCATTCTCTCCAGCATCTGTTAGTTTTTGAGTTATTGATTATGGCCATCCTGACTGGAGTTAGGTGGTATCTCCGTGTGGTTTTAATTTCTGTGATGACTAGTGAGACTGAGCACTTTTTCATGTATCTGTTGGCTGCTTGTATGTCTTTTTTTCAGAAGTGTCTATTCATACCTTTTGCCCACTTTGTAATGGGGCTTTTTGTTTGTTTTTTTCTTTTTGGCACATTTGAGTAATTAAGCAATATATATAATTTCAAGACTATTCTCAGATTTTTAAACTTCTACACTCTTATAAACTGATAGTTTTCAAATCTGTAGGTTTCTGAAATAAATATATTAAAACCTCTTCTTAGCAGCATAGCCATGGCAATTTTTCTTATAATTCTATCAGTTTTAGCTTTACATGTTTTGAGGCTATATATTATGAGATGTTCATAAGTTCATGTTCATTATTTCTTATTTGTGGATATTTCCACTGTAGTATACAGTTTGCCATTAACTGCTGCTATTTAATAAGCCAATTAAAAATGTAATAGCTTGAAAGAATAAGCACATAAGTCTATAGGCTGGCCGGGCAGTTTTGTTGATCTGGGCCAGGTTCAGCTCATCTCAGCTGGCGTGCTCATGGGTCTTGGTCAGATGGAGGGTTGGTGGGAAGTTGGCTGCCCTGTGATGGCCTCAATCACATGTCAGGGGTTAACTGGCTATTGGCGATGACAACAGTTCTCTCATCACCCAGAAGGATAGCCCTGCCTTACTCCCATGGCACTGTCCAGGTTCCAAAATCATGCAAAGCTTCTTAAGACCTATGCTCAAAACTGACATAACATCACTTCCAGAACATTCTGTTGGCCAAAAAAGTTACAAGCTAGCCTGGATCCAAAGGATAAAGAAAGAGAGTCTTTTTTGGAAAGCCCTGCAAAATTGCTTGCCAAAGAATTGTCAGAGAATTAAGTACTTTTTTTCTCATTTTTATTTTAGATTCAGTAGGTACACATGCATATTCATTACATGGACATACTGTGTGGTGGTGGGGATTGGATCTCCAGTGGTCCATTTCCCAGATAGTAAGCACTGTACCCAACAGGTAATTTCTGAACCCTAATCCCACAGCCTCCCCCCTTATTGGTGTCCCCTGTATCTATTGTTTTCATCTTTGTGGTCATTTAACTCCCTCATATGAGTGAGAAAATGCAGTGTTTGATTTTCTGTTTCTGACTTGATTCGCTTAGGATAATGACCTCCAGCTCCATCCGTGTTGCTGCAAAGAACTGATTTCATTCTTGTTTATGGTTGCATAGTATTCTGTGGTGTATATATACCACATTTTCTTCATGCAGTCAATTGTTGGTGGGCACTTAGGTTGGTTCCATGATTTTGCTATTGTGAATAGTGCTGCCATGAACATAGGAATGCAAGCATCTTTTCATATGTTGATTTATTTTCCTTTGGGTAGATCCCTGGTATTTTCCTTTAAGTAGATTTGTGAGATTTCTGGGTCAAATGGTAATTCAATTTTTAGTAAGTTTTAAAAATCAATCTGTCATATGTGATATCCTTTCTTACCTCTAATAATGCTAACTATTTAACACACGTTAATAATGACCTCATCCTCCCTTATTGCCAAGGGATAAGTTCCAAGATCCCCATGCCTGAAACCACAGATATTACCCCATACGCTACATTTTTTTCCTATACATACATACCTATGATAAAGTTTGATTTATCCATTAGGCATAGTATGAAGTGAACAACAACTAAAAAGAAAACAAAACTATTATAACAATATACAGCAATAAAAGTCCCATGAATGTCTTCTCTCTCTCAAAATATCTTTTGTGGGTTTTTTTGTTTGTTTGTTTTTTGGTTGGCAAGTATTTTTATTTCACATCAGTAATTTATATACAAAACAAATATCCAGGAGAATAAAAAACACTATTATAAAGAAGGCACAATTTCTGCTCTCAAAATATCTTCTTGTATTATACCATGAGTAACTTAAATTGTGAAAAATCAAAATTGTGCATAAGGGGAGACTACTGCATTCAATATTACATTAATTTTTCCCATAAAGTTCAAATTTATTGAACATCTCCATCTTACTTTCAAATAGACATATGACATGTTTCAATTCATTAGAACTGCTCCATTCCCACCTTTCATGTATTATTGTCTAAAATTTTACTTTCATCATTTTATTTTAATAGAAAAAGCTAAGTGTGTGTTCATGTGTAGACTTTAAATAGTTCATTAGTACCTACATATCTCAACAGTTTCTTATTGCACACTACTTCCTTACATGTTCATTTTTCTTTTTAATGAATTGTATCATTCTGACATTCCTTCAGCTGTAACTTTCTTTACTCTTCATATGCCTCAAAGTACTTTTATTCTTAAACAATTATTTGGTTTTTCATACCATTCCAGAGTGACACCTATTTTCTCTCAGTCCTTTGGGTAGGGGGAGGAATATGAAGTTATATGTGTGTTCTGAATACACAAATATTCAGAACTTCAAAGCCAGAGTTTCAAATATATTATTCTTTTGAAAAGGTTAGGCTTAATACCTTGGCATCTTCCTAACCAGAGATGTAAAATACCTTTACATGAAAACTACAAAACACTGCTCAAAGAAATCAAAGATGACACAAACAAGTGGAAAAATATCCCATGCTCATGGATTGGCAGAATCAACATTGTAAAGATGTCCATTCTACCTAAGGCAATCTACAGATTTAATGCAATACCCTCAAATTACCAGCAATATTCTTCTCAGACCTAGAAAAACAATACAGGAATTCATATGGAAACACAAACGACCAAGAATAGACAGAACAATCCTCAGCAAAAAAAAAAAAAAAAAAACAAAGCAGGCAGTATCACATTACCAGACTTCAAACTTTACTATAAAGCTACAATCATCAAAACATCTTGGTATTGGTACAGGAACAGGCATATAGACCAATGGAATTGAATTGAGATTCCAGAAGCAAACTCAATTTCTCAACCAACTCATCTTCAACAAAGCGTCCACCACCTACCACTGGGGAGAGGAGAACCTATTCAGTAAATGGTGCTGGGAAAACTGGCTGACCACACTGCAAAAGACTCAAACAAACCCCATCTATCCCCATACTCAAAAATTA